>NC_081416.1:86957268-87257268 GCF_949786415.1 Peromyscus eremicus | reverse complement strand
TCCATTGAAATCATTATCTTTTCTATAGTTCTGTCTGTGGATGAATAAATAAACCAGTAATAGTATCAGTCACTTTAATGAACAGACATGGAGTATCCACTTTGTATCAGATACTGTGCTATATACCAGAGATGTCACCAGATACCAGAGATGTCACCAGCCTGACTTTGGGACATCTGTAGTGTTCATAGTCTAGTGTGTGAGGCATATATGAAAACACAGTTGGACAGCATGTTATGAATCTAATAGATTATGGGAAAACATCATACGGAAAATGGGATGAAGCCAGGCCTGGAAGGAAAGGCCTACATTCTCAGCTATTTATACTTGGGTGTTGAGATGGAAGGATCTTAAGTTCAAGATCAGCTTAGACTACAAAGGGAGTTCAAAACCACCCTGAGTGATTTAGTGAGGCCCTAGCTCCAAATAAAAGTTAAAAAAAAAAAAAAAAACAGCCAGTGAGATGGCTCAACAGTAAAGGTGCTTGTTTTGCCTGTTGATCTGAGTTCAGTCACCAGGACCCACATGGTGGAGAGAGCTAACTGGCTCTTACAAGTTGTCCTATGACCTATGACACATGCTGTAACATGCACACACACCCCACATACAAATAACATAAATGCAGTATTTCCAAATAAAATAAAAACAGTAATAAAGATGAAGCCTGCATATGTAAGCCTTTAGATTCAGGCCCAAATCTCTCTCTTTCTCTCTGTCTGTCTGTCTCTCTCTCTCTGTCTTTCTCTCTAACACACACACACACACACACACACACACACACACACACACACACGGTGGGGGAGGAGAGGCGAGGAGGCAGCCAACATGGTCATAATGCCTATTACTTCTTGCAATCTATCATATGTCAGATAGTTTTGTCTGTGTTGTGTCAATCATTATCCAATATCATAAGGAAGATACCAGTCCCCTTGCCTAGGTAACAACATGATCTCAAAGAAGGAAAGTTATTTTCTTAAATTACAGAGTGTGTAAGTGTCAGAAATGGGAACAGACCCATCTCCTGCTGAGGCCAGGAACCATCTCTGGGTTATCAGCCTGATTCCACCAGGGAAGGACTGCTTCTGGTCAGGGCTAAGAGTGTGGATGTTGGCTGTTAGTGAAAACAGGAATGTGAGTTGTTCCAGGTAGAGAGACTCACCTGAGTAAAAAGCAAGAGTCATGGAAATGTGGAGCCTGTTTCTCAAAGGCATGAGACCTGCATGAGACTATAACAGCAGCGACTGGGTGGTGGGGAGAGTGAGGTGTAGCTGAAAGTTTTCTTGTGTCCCACCCAGTCCTGTAGCCAGCTTAGACCCAAATAAAAACACAGAGGCTTATATTATTTTTAAACTATATGGCCCAATGGCTCGGGCTACTTGCTAGCCAGCTCTTACACTTTAAATTAACCTATTTCTATAAATCTATACTTTGTCACGTGGCTTGTGGCTTACTGGTACTTTACATCTTGCTTCTTCTGGCAGCAGCTAGCAGCATCTCTGCTCTGTCTTTCTTCTTCCTTTCTTTCTAGTTAGAATGTTCCATCTAACCTTATTCTGCCTCACCATTGGCCAAACGCTTTTTTTATCAACCAATCAGAGCAACACATATTCACAGCATACAGAATGATATTACAGATCAGTGAGGGAAGAAGCAGAAAGGGTGGACAGGGAAACAGAAAGAGGGTGGTGCCGATGCCTTGGCATCCACTCCAACCCTCTCTTGCTGCCTGTGAGAATCAGTGTGCTCCATACTGACAACATAGGGAATCCAGAGGGAAAATGACATGACGGTCTGCCTAGAAGGAGATGACCTAGCAAGGGAGCTAATAACAATTTGGGGTATCATGTAGAGTACACTCATATACCGCTCTTCTGAATGCTGCAATTTAAAAATTTCTGCTTTCTATTTGTTTTCTTTATCTTAACTGAGCACTTATCATGTGACAGGCACTTTCCTAAGTACTTCATGTGAATTTACCTACTTAATTGTCATAACTTTTTCAGTATTTTTCCATTTTTAAGGAGGAAACTAAGCTGTGTATAAGAGCAGTTGAACAGGACAAACAGGGCACATGGGATTCGAATGTGAGCTGTCTTTCTCTAGAGCCCATATCTTAACTAGTTTATGTAATTACTTCTCTGACTGTATCAGAGTTCTGTGTGATCTACAGATGCTTTATGAAAATGTTCAGTATAGGATTGCACCCATAGCAAGCCTCCAAGGACAGCAGCACTATGGAGCTGTCATGGCAGGGGTTGTGGATCTGTGGGAAATAAAGACTTTTCTATCATCTCAGGTACCCTGCTACAGTCTTCCACATGCTTTAGGACTATGACTTTCTTGTCACCTCTCTTCAAAGGGTCCCTATGTAACTGGACTAACAGAAGTAAAGATATTCTAAATAAAACTTATACCCTTCCATCTTCTGGAGCCAAAGAAATGACAATTTCCCCAGTATCTCGTGCTGGGAGAAAGAAAAGGCACCAGCCAGAGTAGAAAGCTTGTTTCTGGAAAAGAAATTTGACACAGTCCTAACAACTTATTAGACCAACTTCTAGGGCAAGACTGAAGCCCATACCAGGACAGGTCAATGATGGGTGGGACCACACTTCGACCAGGACCACTTAGATCTGCATGTCTTTGGCCCTCTGTTTAAACTTCAGTCTTTCTTCAGGACTCCTGAAGGCACTGAAAAGGAAGTCACTTGGGCCTCTTTGTCCCTCTTCCGAATGTGGCCACACTGAATAAATCTCCCTTTTCTGCTCTCTACTATTAATTTGCCTTTAAAAAAATGGCTTATTAGGAATGGGTGGCTGAACCTCGCTTCAGGTGCAAGTTGTGACTCCACCTTCCCCAAGTTTAGTAACACCCAGTAGACCCTGAATTACAACATTGGTAGCTCCAAGCAGAGCTGGAATGTAAGATCTAAGGAACTGTAGAGGAAAGAAAAAGTTCACCAAAGGAGCCAAGAGTTAGGAGACCCTGGTTCAACAGCTGGCTGTGTCCCCCACCTACATATGACCCAGGATAAGGAACCTCTGCTCCCTGGAGTTGGAAACAAGTAACAGTAAATTCAAGAGACAGTGAAAAGGAAGCTGTTTTTAATATTCCATTCTGAGAAAGGGACACCAGCACAGACATAAGTCAATGACATACTGATTTGGCAAAAGGCAATGGTCTGTAAAGTTCCCAATTATAAGAAACTCCTGTCCTCTTCTCCCATAGTTTAGGGCTTATCCCCTTCCCCAACCCCCCTTCTTATTAGTTTAGGACACAAGCCATTATCTAATGAACAATTTGGGCCTTGAGTCTGTGTCCCTTTCTCATCTTAGAGTTGGTCACATGGCTGACTGACAACTTCCCAGCTCCAGAAGACCAGAAGACCCTAACCCTAACCCTAACCCTAACCCTAACCCTAACCCTAACCCTAACCCTAACCCTAACCAGCAGGCACCAGCTGTCAGTAGGGGGAGGGGCCCGGTGCTGCTGTCTGCAATGCTGATGAACTCTAAGTCTACCTCATGAAAATGAGCCACAACAATTTACTTCTTACACTGTACCTCAGCTTCCCCATTCATGAAAGGAAGAGGTTGGATCCTGTGTCTCTCTTAATTGTATTTTACCTTTTAAAGGCAACACATAAAACTTGCCCATGTTTGTGGGTGACATATTATGTACCCTAATAAGCTTGCCTGAGGATCAGAGCTAGCCACTAGTTCTTACCTCTATGAAATCCTCAGCCTAAAGAGAGTAAATTCCTGTTTCTTCACGCCTTATATACCTTTCTCTGCCCTGCCATATTACTTCTGGGATTAAAGGTGTGTGTGCATTTCAAGCAAAGGCTTGAGATCTCAAGTGCTGGGATTAAAGGTGTGTGCCACCACTGCCTGGCTCTGTGTCTAATCTAGTGGCTGGTTTTGTCCTCTGATCCTCAGGCAAGTTTATTAGGGTACACAATATATCACCACACATGTTTAAGGGATGTCATGTGATGTTCTGACATGCATGCATTTCAATCATGTTAAATACGTCTACCTCCTGAAATATTTACTATGTCTTTCTGGTGAAAACAAAACCCCTTCCGTCTAACTTTAAACTCTGTACACAGTATATTGTTATTACATATAGTCAGACTATTGTCCAGCCCAATCCTGAGCTCTTTCAACTATAATTAAGTACCTATTAACTAGCCCTCTTCCCTCTTTTGCCCCAAACACTATTGTATTTTCAACTTCCATGATGTCAACTTTGGACCTTATGAAGTGTGAGTTTCTTTTTGCCTTGGCGAGGAAGAAAACCTGTGCTGAGTGCTACAGGGCACATTCCCTTTGAGGATGGCACCATTGTTGGTGGAGTCGCTTCTTCTGTTTGGGAACATCCTTCTCTTTAGATTAAGCATTGTCCTCATTACATTTAATTACTGCTTGTGAACAGTCTGACCATTTGCATTTTTCTTCCATGAGACCTATATGGAACCATATGATACAGCCACAGCCATGCCTCACCAGTTGTTAGTGTGCTGATAAAGACCCATTAGGAAAACACTCTTCTGATCAGACGAACAGAACCTCAGGCCCAAGTGGAGTCCTAGCATTCCATTTGGGCTGTGTCAACGACCTGGCCAAGGGATCACCATTGGGATGGCTGCACACCTTCAGTCATGCTAGAGAGATGGCGGAAGAATTTTAGCTTTAATGAGATGCTGATCTTCTCCTTTCTTGAATTCCTGCCCCCATCACACACTCTTACAGAACACAGCCACACGGCTTTGTTAGCCTCACCCCCTTTGTAAGTAGACTTTTCTATCACTGCTTTCATCGTTCTTCCCCTAACACTTCCGATTCCCTAGCCCCTGGGATTTCTTACTCTTTCTCTAAGGGCTTTTCCTCTCCCACATGTGGCTGCTAGTCTGCTATGGGTCTGACCTACAGGCCAGCATAAAAGGCATGGCTCCCCTCCCTGTCCCGACTTCCTCCTCCTCCTCCTCCTCTCCCTCCCTCCTCCTCCCCCTCCCTCCTCCTCCCCCTCCCTCCTCCTCCCCCTCCCTCCTCCTCTCCCTCCCTCCTCCTCCCCCTCCCTCCTCCTCCCCCTCCCTCCTCCTCCCCCTCCTCCTCCTTCAGACAGCTGCTGAGATTTGTAGCCTGCACACCCTGGGAGTTTTTCTTTTAAATAATAATAATTCTTCTCAAGCTTCTATTTGTGTCCATTCTTAAATTCCTTTACTAGTGAGACTAAGAACTCTAGGAGGGGATTCCAATTCTCCTGATATCATCTGATGCCCCAGATGGGACTCCCTAAAATTCCTATGACAAATTTGGACTTAGGTTCTGACTGAGAGAGAACTTTCACTTCAGTAGTGTTGGGTTCACTCTGCATCCAGAAGGTTCTGAAGAGGGACCAGGCAAGTGAAAACCGTGAAGAGGATCAAGACGCACGGGAACTGGAGCTACCTTAGGTTGACCAGTATCACTACTATCAATAGTTTTATTTAAATAAAATAGCAGAAGGCACTTGAAACTCTTGTTTTAAACATGGGAGGAGATATGGGATGAAATCAAAGAGCTTATTGAATATGTCCATGGTTACTAAAACATTCTTTGAAAGGACTTGTGCTAGACTGGCTGCCATGTATTTTGTCTGGAATTCCTCTTGAAAGAAATAATAACAAATGCATCCTCCTAGATACTACAATTCTAACTGTGTTTGACATGAAGACAGTGGTGATTCCTGACAGCATGGGCATTCTGAAGGTGCAAGTCTCTGGCCTCCCTAGCATGGTGACCAACTTCCTGAAGGTTTTATAAAGGCCAGGATGTTTTCTTTAGTCTCTCTGTAGCCTTACAACTTGGGAGGCCCAGCCGCTCCTCAGAGGGTAGGAGGTAGGGTGAACAATTTTCACCCCATTTATCTCTTCAGCATCACCATTTTCTTTGTGTTTCTGACAGCCATGAACTTCATGCTGGGCAACTCTCTTCCTGTTGAGAAAGGGCCTCAGCAATTATGAGTAACATATTCGTGAATGATCCAAGGGGGAAAGGAATTTAAAATGCCTTTTATCAGCCCTACTCGTACAGGAGTCCAGTAGGAGACAAGCTGTTTTCTTCTCTTCAAGGGCACACCATGAAGGCTGTGTTACAGTTTGTGCATGTGAATGTCTGTGTTTGTACAGTCTTATCAGTTATCGTATTAACAATTCTGCTTCCGGGAGAACCTTTATGCTATCACAGAATTGTAGGAGAATAAAATATATCCACTTTCCAACTTCTCTTGTTTCCACCCACATGATTATTTCCAACCTTAAAGCAACCAGAATGGCCTTTTAAAACACAAAAACCGGTATTACCGTTTCCTTCGTTAAAAATATCCTGACATTATCCACTGTACTTAGAATAAAATTTGTACTGGGCCACACCATACTCTTCACCAGGTTTTAACTTCTCTTGAGCAAGTCTCATCCATGCTAGTCCACTATCCGCCTTTCTTATCTTTAAGTATACTGGCATGGAGGTGGCCATCCTTGTACTCCTATGCTTTCAAGGACTGATTGTCCCAGTAAACGGGCATAAGACTGTGTGCTCATCTCCATCTAACTGGTCTACCATGTTCTTCTTAATCTCATTTTTCCCTTGGGATTCAAAATTTCCAGTAAGACTGGAGAGGTGGCTCAGAGGTAAAGAGTGTTTACTGCAAGAGGACCCACATCAGGCAGTTCATAACCACTTGTAACTCCAGTATCAGGGGGTCCAGATCACACAGCCAGGACACCCTCTGGTCTTTGTGGTCATTTCCATGCACATAGTGCACATAAACTCACGCAGACAAACACATAGATAAAAATTAAAAGAACACCACCCCCGCAATAAAATCAAGCAAACAAACACCCCCCACCCAAAAAAAACCCAAACTTCCAGCAAAGTTAGTCATGGTGGTGGGATATACACATGCAATCCTGGTACATCATAGACTGAGGTAGGAAAACTTTGAGTTCAAGGCCAGTCTGGGTTACATAGAATGACAAGTTGTAAAACAAAACAAAATAAATTCATGAAAACAACAATAATTAAAAAAAACTTGGTCAGCTAACAATTGACCAACCAAGTATTAGTGAGTGTGTATGAGTGTACCTGGAAATCTGTGTCGGAGGCTGACAATGACCAGGTAAAGAGGCATTTGGGTCTCAGAGGCTTACACAAGGTAGGAAGAATTCTCAGTGGCAGTGTACTTTCATTTAAGGCCCTGGATTCCATTGCCAGAACTAAAGAAATAAAGAGAATGAATGAATACAATTAAATCAGATTTAATTGTATTGGGAAACAGCCCAGTCAGGAAAGTGCTTGTCTTTCAATTATAAATATCTGAGTTTGACCACCAGAATTCACATGAAAAATAAACCAGGCATGATAGTGTGCACTTATAATTCCAGCCCCGAGGAGGTAGAAACGGTGATTCCTGGGGTTCCCTGGCCAACTAGCCTAGCCTATTGATGAGCTCCAGGGCAGAGAAAATATGCTGTTACACAAACAATCAAAGAAAAACAATGTGGATGGTGCCTGAAGTTATCCTCTGGCTTCTACATGCACACACACAAATGTGTATGAATACCTGTGTACACACACATACACACACACTGGGAGAAGAAGAGAAAGAGAGAGAGGGAGAGGGAGAGAGAGAGAGAGAATAGAAGGTAGATCTCTCATCTTCAAGTTTATGACAAGCATGCTGTGCAGTTTATTGAAAGGAATGATAACTGGTCAACAGTTACATCTGTGTTTTCCAAATTGCACAAATAATCTCTGGGAATCCTGAGTGCCCAAATCAACAGTTAAATCCTTTAATGATTTTTCTAAACTATCCCTGCCTCCATTCCTACCCTTCTCTTTGCATTGTACTGCCTTCATTAAAGCTCATTTATCCCTCTTCTGAGAGGTCCTTCTCCAAGCAGGTGCAGAGGAGAGAAGCCCACATCACCTTGGAGAAGGGGTGGTAGCCTAGGGCCATGGAAATGTGGAGGTGACCAGGTTGTGTGTTGAATTGGATCAATCCTGATTCCTGATCCCTGCTTACCTTTCTTCTTGTATAAGAGGTGACTTCTGTTTAAATGCCAAAGACAGTACACTCACCTCTCTCCTGCTCAAAGCCTCAGATTTCCCTGTTCTCATAGTTTAAACAGTGGCAAAGGCAAGTGCCCAGCATTTAACCTAGAAATGGGAGCTTTTCCAGATAAAGGGAAACACAGAGGTAGAAACCAAGGTTAATCTAACCCCAAGGTTCTTAGGGATGATTTTGACCTCGGGAAGATTGTGACACATTCAAATGGCTGTGGATAGGAAAGTGGAATTGGATCAGCTCTCTTTTTATCCATGTGGCATTATTACTTCTCTTTAATATCACAAGGAACATGTGAACGGAGGGTCTAGGTCAGTGGCTCTCAACTTTCCTAAAGCTGTGACTCTTTGATATAGTTTCTCATGTTGCAGTGACCCTCACCCATAAAATTATTCTCATTGCTATTTCATAACTCTAATTTTGCTACTGTTATGAATCAATGTAAATATCTGTGTTTTCTGATGGTCTTAGGTGACCTCTGTGAAAGGGTTATTTGACCCCCAAAGGGGTCATGGCCCACATGAGAAATACTGGTCTAGATAATAATTTAATCACAATAGAGAAAGAGAGGTACATGAGGTGGGTAAGACAAGTGGTAAGACTGGTATTGTTTACTCTGTGTGGCCTTGGGCAGAACCTTTCTGTGCTTCAGTTTCCTCTTCTAAAAGATGAGTCTGACAATAATATTTATCTTAAAGGATTATGGGGTTCAAAAAATGCTACGTGCATTTATCACTATACCTTGTACATAAACACAGTTTAAGCATTGGTACTATAAATAAAGGTAATGCAGATTATTCCTAGGGGAACTCTGTTAATTCACATTTTAATTTTAAAATGTGCATTTCTAAGGATAGTATCATGTGAGAAGTATTATATATATGGTTCTTCTATTTTGAATCTCTGCAATGTGGTACTGGAGTTTAGATGACTTATTCCTAGTTCCCAAGCAGAAGATCACTCCTACCAATGTGGAGCTATCTGAATAATTCTTCCCCACTCTGTAGGTGCCACAGGCTATGACTGTTGCATTATTAAATATGGTTGCAAAAGCAGGCACTCGGGCTGCCCTTCTCTGTTTAACTCTGTGAAAGCAATCTCTACTTGAACTGCTTAGATACTGCTAATGAGCAGGATGGGGAGGAGATGAATCTGCTGTGGAGGCTCAGATCTCTGATGTTTACACACAAACCAGCCAGATGTAAAATAGGTTAGTTAGGTACAGTAGTTCCTACCTAGCAGAGGAATGTTAACACCAGAAAATAAATAACCAGAGAAAGTACAAGCTGACTTAGGGAAAATGAGCACTCTGGCTTACTACATCAGGAACCGGCTGTGGAAGATGCAGGGTTGTGGCAGCAGGGTATTATGGGATAGTAGCGAATGGCACTACTATGGCAGCAGCAGGGAAGGGAGAAACAGCTGGAGAAGAATTAGAAGTTTCTCCCACCTGAGATTCACAGACCATCAGACCCAGCATCTCCTGAGACATTCCTCAAGAAGCTGGATGATGTCTGGATGAGAACAAAGTGTATGCACTTCCAGGGGTTCCTGATTATTTGAATTCCTATTCATAGCTTCCAGTTTGGGCCCACGGTGTGGTTCCATTGGGGAGAACTGTGCTAGGACAGGCACAGTTACTTTCTCATCCTCTTGCTCCAGACACACCACACACCTTTGCACAGGCTCTTTTCTCACACCAACTTCCCTGATATAAAAGAAGACGTGTTGTCTGAGTTTCCTGTCCTCTCCTGTAGGCATTAGTTTTTAGTTTATTGGAACCCAAGACTAGAAAGTACTTGAACACCAACAAAATGGGAAATTATTTTCTCTGTCCCCATTTATTTAAATTTTGGCTTTTAACTTAAGGACAACCATTTCTGAGGACCTACATATCAAGTTCAACAAGCAAATGCATTTAAATTGACATCATTTTGGCTGAGTTTTGTACTTGGGCTCACATAAGTCACCCCAGTTTTCTTAATAGCCTCAACGCTGCAGGATGGGTTGGTCAGAGAAAGCACTTTGTATGTTTCACCCAGTTCAGGTACTAGAGGACTAAGGGGAGTATGTGAACTTGATTTCATAAGTTCCCATTTACACCAAAGGTTTCTCCTTGGATGTGATGGAGAACAATCTGAATCTGTTGACCTTCCTTTCCAGTTTCTGCTGCACAGCACCTATCATTAACAGATGGATATTATCAGTCCTGGAACATGCTAACTGCCTCATCCAGGTTTGTATGTGCCCAAGATTGCCTAGAACAGATACACATGGACTATTGTGAAACTCAGTGATCAAGAAAGTCTCCCTTCTAGACATTTCTTGGGAGGATTTTTCCTGTCTGTTCAAGGTAAAACTCAGGTAGTGTCACCTGTACCAGAAAGCATCTTTGTAAATGTAGCTTGCAAACTGTGGAGGTCCAGTTCCCCAAGGAGCAGTGTCTAAAGTTGATGGGCCTCCTTTAACTCCAACCAAAGCCATGGGTTACTTTTCCCAATGCTATAGCCAAACATTTACCAAGAAGCAACCTAAGGGAAGAAGGTTTATTTTGCCTAATGCTTTAAAAAGGGATACAGTCAATCATGATGGGGAAGACATGATAGAAGGAGCATGGAGTGGCTGGTCACATTTCATTTTGTAGGCAGGAAGCAGAGAGCAGATAGTAATGCTAGCTATCAAATTGCAAGTGACTCCTTCCCTCAGAAAACTTATACCCACTCAAGTTTCTTAACCTTTCAAAGCAGCTAGGGAACAAGTGTTCAAATACACAAGAGTATGTTGACATTTTACATTAAACCACAATAGCCTATGTTGCTCATACATTCCTAGGATATATTGTAGTGGCTGTCCAGTGAACACTGACTGAGTACAGCTATGCATCACTTCAGGCATTAAGAAATGTGGCTGCAGATGATTTCATCATTGTGCAAAAATCATAGAGTGCAGTTGCACAAACTTAGCTGGCATACCCTGCTGAACACAAAGGCTACATAATACAATCTAAGCTTCTAGGCAATGAAGTGTATAGTGTATTATTGCACTGAATTCTGGAGGCACTTGTACTATAGTGGTCAGTATTTCTGTATTGACACATATCTAAAAAGATTGGTTTACACCAGCATTGTCACAGTGTAGCTGAAAGTTTTCCTGTGTCCTGCCTGGTCTGCAGCCGCTCAGACCCAAATAAACACCCAGGGGCTTATATTAATCATGAACTGTATGGATATTAGCTCAGGCTCCTTACTGACTAGCTCTTACACTTAAATTACACCCATAATTCTTATTTGTCTTTAGCCATGTGGCTTGGTACCTTTTCTCAGTTCTGCCTTCACATCTTGCTTCCTCTGTGTCTGGCTGGTGACTCCTGACTCTGCTCTTCCTCTTCTCAGCATTCTCCTCTTCTGCTGGCCCCACCTATACTTCCTGCCTGGCTATTGGCTAATCAGTGTTTTATTAAACCAGTGTACAAGGGCATTATTCCACAGCATTTCCCCTTTCATGTCTAAACAAAAAGGAAGGTTTCAACTCTAACATAGCAAAATTACATATAATAGAACAATTATCAAGCAAGAATTATAGTTACAATATCTAGTTTATTTGTATTTTGCAAATTCAAAGAAAATATTCTATCTATCCTATATATGTGAGTCTAAAGTTTCATATCTAATTTATCTTTTATCATAACTAAGGAAAATTATAATTGTAACTATTTAGTCTTCAACTACATCAAAGACCCCAGAAGGATATAATACTACCCAAGTAAACAGGAAATGCATTGTAAGCAACTTCCAAAATTCTGGAAATAACAGAGACAGCTGCCTGCCTGGACAATCATCCAAAGTTCCTCTGTAACATTGAGGCATCCATCTTCAGCCAATAGGCCTAGTCTCTCAGTCACTTTTTCCTGTGTCCTGTAGAATGTCTGACAATCTCCTCTTGGAAGCAGGCACCTGAAGGACCATTTAACCTTGTTTTGGCAAATTCAGTGGTCATTTTTCCTTGGGTCCTGCATGTCCAGTCGATACAACATTTTGTCAAGCAGTCCAGGCAAGAACAGTTTCTTGCCCAAATGGCTAACTTTTGCCAAGAACATAAGCTCCATATGGAGTGTCTTTGATGCCCATCTTTCTCTTTGAAGTAAGTTGGTGCTGCCAGGAGCAGACATGTCTCATTGTACAAAAAGTCTAAGTATTTAAAACATTTTTTTTTTTTTTTTTTTTTTTTTTGGTTTTTCGAGACAGGGTTTCTCTGTGTAGCTTTGCGCCTTTCCTGGAACTCACTTGGTAGCCCAGGCTGGCCTCGAACTCACAGAGATCCGCCTGGCTCTGCCTCCCGAGTGCTGGGATTAAAGGCGTGCGCCACCACCGCCCGGCCGAGAGTGTTTTTTTTTTTTTTTTTTTTTTTTTTGGTCATTTAAAACATTTTAAATGCTATATTTTGTAGGTCTTTGAAGTGTTTGAAGATTGTCTACCTACTTGAAATATATCTATGTATACCTAGAAAACTTAACTAATATAACTGTAAGTTTCATTATCATAGAAGACTATTTTTTTTTAATTTTTATTTTGCAATACAATTAAGTTCTACATACAGGCACAGATTCCCTTGTTCTCCCCCCTCCCGCCCCCCTCACCTTCCCCCCAGCCTGCCCCCCATTCCAATCTCCTCCAGGGAAAAGCCTTCCCCACAGACTGAGATCAACCTGGTGGACTCAGTCCAGGTAGGTCCAGTCCCCTCCTCCCAGGCCGAGCCAAGCAACCCTGCATAGGCCCCAGGTTTCAAACAGACGACTCATGCAATGAGCACAGGACCCAGTGCCACTGCCTGGATGCCTCCCAAACAGATCAGGCCAATCAACTGTCTCACCCACTCAGAGGGCCTGATCCAGTTGGTGACCCCTCAGCCATTGGTTCATATTTCATGTGTTTCCATTTGTTTGGCTATTTGTCTCTGTGCTTTATCCGACCTTGGTCTCAACAATTCTCTCTCATATAAACCCTCCTCATTCTCGCTAATTGGACTCCCAGAGATTCACCTGGGGCCTAGTCATGGATCTCTGCATCCAGATCCCTCAGTAGTTGGATGAGGTTTCTAGCACGACAATTAGGGTGTTTGGCCATCCCATCACCAGAGTAGGTCAATTCGGACTGTCTCTCGACCATTGCCAGCAGTCTGTTGTGGGGGTATCTTTGTGGATTTCTGTGGGCCTCTCTAGCACTTTGTTTCTTCCTATTCTCATGTGGTCTTCATTTACCATGGTCTCCTATTCCTTGTTCTCCCTCTCTGTTGTTGATCCAGCTGGGATCTCCCACTCACCCAAGCTCTCTTTCCCTCGACCCTCGCCCTTCACTACCCCCACTCATGTCCAGGCTGTTCATGTAGATCTCATTCCATTTCTCTGTCATTGGGCGATCCCCGTGTCTTTCCTGGGGTCATGTTTTCCAGGTAGCCTGCCTGGTGATGTGAGTAGCAGTCCAGTCATCCTTGTTCCACATCTAGTATCCTGTTATGAGTGAGTACATACCATGTTTGTCTTTCTGAGTCTGGGATACCTCACTCAGGATGATTTTTTCTAGGTCCATCCATTTGTCTGCAAACCTCATGATGTCATTGTTTTTCTCTGCTGAGTAGTATTCCATTGTGTATATGTACCACATTTTGTTTATCCATTCTTCAGTTGAAGGGCATCTAGGTTGTTTCCATGTTCTGGCTATTACAAACAATGCTGATATGAACATAGCTGAACAAGTGCTCTTGTGGTGTGGTTGAGCATTCCTTGGGTATATGCCCAAGAGTGGTATAGCTGGATCTTGGGGGAGATGGATTCCCAATTTTCTAAGAAAGCGCCATATTGATTTCCAAAGTGGTTGTACAAGCTTGCATTCCCACCAGCAGTGGAGGAGAGTTCCCCTAGCTCCACATCCTCTCCAGCATAAGGTGTCTTCAGTGTTTTTGATCTTAGCCATTCTGACAGGCGTAAGGTGGTATCTCAGAGTTGTTTTGATTTGCATTTCTCTAATGATTAGGGATGTTGAGCAATTCCTTAAATGTCTTTCAGCCACTTGAGTTTCCTCTGTTGAGAATTCTCTGTTTAGTTCTATAGCCCATTTCTTAATTGGACTGTTGGGCATTTTGATATCTAATTTCTTGAGTTCCTTATATATTCTGGATATCAGTCCTCTGTCAGATGTGGGATTGGTGAATATCTTTTCCCATTCTGTAGGCTGTCACTTTGCTTTGTTGACCGTATCCTTTGCCCTACAAAAGCTTCTCAGTTTCAAGAGGTCCCATTGATTGATTGTTTCTCTCAGTGTCTGTGCTACTGGTGTTCTATTTAGAAAGTGGTCTCCTATGCCAATGCGTTCAAGACTACTTCCTACTTTCTCTTCTAGCAGGTTCAGAGTAGCTGGATTTATGTTGAGGTCCTTGATCCACTTGGACTTAAGTTTTGTGCACGGTGATAGATATGGATCTATTTGCAGCCTTCTACATGTTGATATCCAGTTTTGCCAGCACCATTTGTTGAAGATGCTTTCTTTTTTCCATTGTGCACTTTTGGCTTCTTTGTCAAAAATTATTTGTTCATAGGTATGCGGATTAATGTCAGGGTCTTCAATTCGATTCCATTGGTCCACATGTCGGTTTTTATGCCAGTACCAAGCTGTTTTTATTACTGTAGCTCTGTAGTACAGCTTGAAGTCAGGGATCGTGATGCCTCCAGAGGTTGTTTTATTGTACAGGATTCTTTTGGCTATCCTGGGTTTTTTGTTTTTCCATATGAAGTTGAGTATTATTCTTTCCAGGTCTGTGAAGAATTGTGTTGGTATTTTGATGGGGATTGCATTGAATCTGTAGATTGCTTTTGGTAAGATTGCCATTTTTACTATGTTAGTTCTGCCTATCCATGAGCATGGGAGATCTTTCCATTTTCTGACATCTTCTTCAATTTCTTTTTTCAGGGACTTAAAGTTCTTGTCATATAGGTCCTTCACTTGCTTGGTTAGTGTTACCCCAAGGTATTTTATGTCATTTGTGGCTATAGTAAAGGGTGATGTATCTCTGATTTCCTTCTCTGCTTTTTTGTCCATTGTATATAGGAGGGCTACTGATTTTTTTGAGTTGATCTTGTATCCTGCTATGTTGCTGAAGGTGTTTATAAGTTGTATCAGTTCCTTGGTGGAATCTTTGGGGTTGCTCAAGTATACTATCATGTCATCTGCAAATAGGGAAAGCTTGACTTCTTCGTTTCCAATTTGTATCCCCTTAATCTCCTTATGTTGTCTTATTGCTCTGGCTAGAACTTCAAGTACTATATTGAATAAGTATGGGGAGAGCGGACAGCCTTGCCTCGTTCCTGATTTTAGTGGAATTGCTTTGAGTTTCTCTCCATTTAATTTGATGTTGGCTGTTGGCTTGCTGTAAATTGCCTTTATTATGTTTAGGTATGTTCCCTGTATTCCTGATCGCTCCAAGACCTTTATCATGAAGGGGTGTTGGATTTTGTCAAATGCCTTTTCAGCATCTAGTGAGATGATCATGTGTTTTTTTTTTCTTTGAGTTTGTTTATATGGTGTATCACATTGACAGACTTTCGTATGTTGAACCATCCTTGCATCCCTGGAATGAATCCTACTTGATCATGGTGGATAATTGTTTTGATGTGTTCTTGGAGTCTGTTTGCCAGTATTTTATTGAGTATTTTTGCATCAATGTTCATGAGGGAGATCGGTCTGTAGTTCTCTTTCTTTGTTGTATCCTTGTTTGGTTTGGGAATCAGGGTAATTGTAGCCTCATAGAAGGAGTTTGGTAATGTTCCTTCTGTTTCTATTGTATGGAACAATTTAGAGAGTATTGGTATTAACTCTTCTTTGAAGATCTGGTAGAATTCTGCACTGAAACCATCTGGTCCTGGGCTTTTTTTGGTTGGGAGACTTTTAATGACTGTTTCTATTTCGTTAGGGGTTATTGGACTATTTAAATAGTTTATCTGGTCTTGATTTAATTTAGGTATGTGGTACCTATCCAGAAAATTATCCATTTCTTTTAGGTTTTCCAGTTTTGTGGAATAGAGGTTTTTGAAGTATGACCTGATGATTCTCTGGATTTCCTCAATGTCTGTTGTTATGTTCCCCTTTTCATTTCTGATTTTGTTGATTTGGATGCTCTCTCTCTGTCTTTTGGTTAGTTTGGATAAGGGCTTGTCTATCTTGTTGATTTTCTCAAAGAACCAACTCTTTGTTTCATTAATTTTTTGTATTATTCTCTTTGTTTCTATTTTATTGATTTCAGCTCTCACTTTGATAATTTCCTGGCATCTATTTTTCCTGGGAGACTTTGCTTCTTCCTGTTCTAGAACTTTCAGGTGTGCTGTTAAGTCACTAGTGTGAGATTTCTCCAGCTTATTTATGTGGGCGTTTAGTGCTATGAATTTCCCTCTTAGTACTGCTTTCATAGTGTCCCATAGGTTTGGATATGTGGTGTCTTCATTTTCGTTGATCTCTAGGAAGTCTTTAATTTCTTTCTTTATTTCTTCCTTAACCCATTGGTGATTCAGTAGGGTATTATTCAGTTTCCATGAGATTGTAGGTTTTCTGTAGTTTTTGTTGTTGTTGAAATCCAACTTTAGACCATGGTGGTCTGATAGAACACAGGAGGTTATTCCAACTGTTTTGTATCTGTTTAGATTTGTTTTGTGACCAAGTATGTGGTCGATTTTAGAGAAGGTTCCATGGGGTGCTGAGAAGAAGGTATATTCTTTTTTGTTAGGATGGAATGTTCTGTAGGTGTCGATTAAGTCCATTTGAGTCATGACATCAGTTAAGTCCTTTATTTCTCTGTTAAGTTTCGATTTGGGGGATCTATCCAGTGGTGAAAGTGGGGTGTTGAGGTCTCCCACTATTAATGTGTGGGGTTTTATATGTGATTTAAGCTTTAATAATGTTTCTTTTACATATGTGGGTGCCCTTGTGTTTGGGGCATAAATGTTCAGAATTGAGACTTCATCTTGGTGGATCTTTCCTGTGATGAGTATGTAATGCCCTTCTTGATCTCTTTTGATTGATTTTAGTTTGAAGTCTATTTTGCTGGATATCAGGATGGCTACACCCGCTTGTTTCTTAAGACCGTTTGATTGGAAAGTCTTTTCCCAGCCTTTTATTTTTAGGTAGTGTCTATCTTTGAATTTGAGATGTGTTTCTTGTATGCAGCAGAAAGATGCGTCCTGCTTTCGTATCCATTCTGTAAGCCTATGCCTTTTTATAGGTGAATTAAGTCCATTGATATTGAGGGATATTAATGTCCAGTGATTGTTCATTCCTGTTATTTTTTGGTGGTGATGTGTGTGTACTTTTCTTCGTTGGGGTTTACTGCTGTGGCTTTATCTATTGCCTGCGTTTTCGAGGGTGTATCTGACTTCCTTAGGTTGGAATTTTCCTTCTAGTGCTTTCTGTAGGGCTGGGTTTGTGGATAAATATTGTTTAAATCTGGCTTTGTCATGGAATGTCTTGTTCACTCCATCTATGATGATTGAAAGTTTTGCTGGGTATATTAGTCTAGGCTGACATCCATGGTCTCTTAGTGTCTGCATTACATCTGTCCAGGACCTTCTGGCTTTCAAAGTCTCCATTGAGAAATCGGGTGTTATTCTGATAGGTTTGCCTTTATATGTCACTTGGCCTTTTTCCTTTGCTGCTCTTAATATTCTTTCTTTATTCTGTACGTTTAATTGTTTAATTATTATGTGGCGAGGGGACTTTTTTTTGGGGTCTAGTCTGTTTGGTGTTCTATAGGCTTCCTGTATCTTCATAGGCATTTCCTTCTTTAAGTTGGGAAAGTTTTCTTCTATGATCTTGTTGAATATATTTTCTGTGCCCTTGAGTTGGTATTCTTCTCCTCCTTCTACCCCTATTATTCGTAGGTTTGGTCTTTTCATGGTGTCCCAAATTTCTTGGACATTTTGGTTCATGACTTTGTTGACTTTAGTGTTTTCTTTGACTGATGAATCTATTTCTTCTATTGTATCTTCAACGCTAGAGATTCTCTCTTCCATCTCTTGCATTCTGTTGATTATACTTGCATCTGAAGTTCCCAATCGTTTTCTCAGATTTTCTATTTCCAGCATTCCCTCTGTTTGTGTCTTCTTCATTTTTTCTATTTTCCTTTTCAGGTCTTGGACTGTTTCCTTCATTTGTTTCATTGTTTTTTCTTGATTTTCTTTCAGTATTTTATTGTTCTCTTCCAGGACTTTTTTGATTTCTTCTAATTTGTTTGCCCTTTCCTCTAGTTGTTTACAGCGTTCTTCACATTTTTTTGTCTTTTCCTCTACACGAGCCTCTAGCTTCTTCATGATGACATTCATAAGGCTATTTTCTTCTGCTTCCTCCAATTTCTGATGTTCAGGTCTAGGTGTTGGAGGAGGGCTAGGACCTGGTGATGGTGTATTGCTATTCATTTTGTGTATGTGTTTCTGCCTTGATGTCTGCCCATCTCCTTGTGGTTCGTTCTTGGCCTTATCCACACACTTGGTTCAGACAGAGCTGACAGATTCAGGAAGTCTCTCTCTTTTGTCCAGATGGGAGCTCTCTTGTCCAAATTGGAAGTCCGGGGCAGGATGGGAGCTCTGTGCTTCAGAAGGGAAGTCCGGGGCAAGATGGGAGCTGGGAGCTGGGGGCCGGCCTCTAAGTCTCAGGAAGAGGCTTGGGGCTCAGGCGGATGGGGATGGGGGCAGGGCATGGAGACTGCAGGGTCTGCCAGGGGTCTTGGAGAAGGGGATCCTTCCCGGTGGGGCTGTGCTTCAGAAGGGAAGTCCGGGGCAAGATGGGAGCTGGGGGCCGGCCTCTAAGTCTCAGGAAGAGGCTTGGGGCTCAGGCGGATGGGCGTGGGGGCAGGGCGTGGAGACTGCAGGGTCTGCCAGGGGTCTTAGAGAAGGGGATCCTTCCCAGTGGGGCTAGAAGGGAACCTGCCCTGTGACCAGAACCTGGGGCCAAGTTGGGCAGGTCTTCCCCAGAGTGGCTGGTGCCCAGGGATGGGGTTAGGGGCAAGCTAGGGCACTCACCTGTGCTTCAGAAGGAAAGTCCGGGGCAAGATGGGACCATAGAAGACTATTAATCTGTATTTCTCAACTATACACTACAATTTCAAATGAGTTGCACAAACAAAATACTTTAAACAAGAGTAGAAATATGCATACAGTATAACAAAATTAACTTTAAATTTGCATTAATACACTAAAATACATAGCAATGTAAAATGTTTTAAGCAAGTTGTTGCCCTTTAAAAGTAGGTTTAATAATCTACCCTTTTATCCTATCATATATATATATATATGTATATATATATATCCTATATCATATCCCCCTTTCTTTTTTAGAAAGAGATTGACTATGACCAATAACAATTTGTAACCAGTAACCTAAACAAAGACAAACATCCATAATCCATTTTTTTGGGAACGTGGGCATAGTGTTCTAGGCTACTTCTTGCTGATAGGGGGTACTGGTAGTCTTATGGGGATCCTGAGAAAATTTGAGATAATGGTCAAGTCCTGGGAAGACCAGCTATAATCTTTGTTGATAGGTACCATATGTTAAGGTTCAGGAGGTCTAGCTTGATCAAATCTGATCCATCTTAACCTGGAACAAATCCATGGTCTCTTGCTCCTGTGGAAACAAAAGCAGAGCCTCCTTTCCAAAGCAACATATCCTTAGACCCAAATTTTGAAGTCAAGGTACCTTTAAAATACATATATTAGTTTAACTTAGCAGCCTTTATAATCAAATGTCTCTCTCCAGTTAAAAATCCCAAAGACAGTATAATCTAGACTCTCTGTGTGATTTCCATCTTTATGTGGCTTATTTTTATATTACTTTTACTGTGTCTTCAAAGACTTTATTTTTAAAAACATTTCTTTATTTAACTGTCTATATTTCTTTTCCTCTCTCTTTCAAGCCTATGTACATTTTTATACACACTGTAAGCCATTTAAAGTCTTATTTCATCTGAATCTGTCTTATTGTGAATCTGTTGCCTTAAACTGCAGCATTACTAGGACTAAAATAGCAGCTTTGGCTGCTGGCTCTGCCCACCTCAGCTTTCTAACATGGTGGAACTACGTTTGCTGCCAGCTTTGGGGGAACCATGCTCACCGCCGACTCTGGGAGGCAGTGGGTCTATGCTTCCATCCAGTAGCATGTAACCCAAATACCTTTTCTTTCTTTCTTTCTTTCTTTCTTTCTTTCTTTCTTTCTTTCTTTTTTTTTTTTTTGTCTGTACTAGCAAAAGCTATATCCACCACACACCATGCTGTGTGTCTTGCAGACACCACTGTGTACTGCAGTGGGAATCTGCCATGTGGCTTAGCTCAAGCCTGCCTGAACCCACCGTACTGTGGCTCATGGCTTGCTTGAGACACAACTAGGAAGCTGTTGTTAGTTCCATTTTTAGAATCTCATTTTAAGTTCTCTCAGGTTTTAGGTGGAAAATCTTGCCATCATGTCTGGGTGGCATTTGTAGCTGAATGTTTTTCTGTGTCCTGCCCAGTCTGCAGCTGCTCAGACCCAAATAAACACACAGAGGCTTATATTAGTTATAAACTGTATGGCCATTAGCTCAGGCTTATTAATGACTGGCTCTTACACTTAAATTAACCCATAATTCTTATTTATGTTTAGCCATGTGGCTTGGTACCTTTTCTCAGTTCTGCCTTCACATCTTGTTTCCTCTGTGTCTGGCTGGTAACTCCTGACTCTTCTCTCCCTCTTCCCAGCATTCTCCTCTTCTGCTGGCCCCACCTACACTTTCTGCCTGGCTACTGGCCAATCAGCATTTTATTAAACCAATATACAAGGGCATTATCCCACAGCATCACAGACCTGAGAAACATATCGCACCAGGACTGACAATAGCTACAAGATCACTAGGCAACAGGAATTTTTCAACTTCATTAAAATCTTATGAACCACTGTCATCTATGCAACTCCTCAGGGACCAAAACTGTCTGAGGTATATAGTTGAGGTCTTTGTAAGGGTTTCTGTTGCTGTGAAGAAACCCATTGATCAAAAGCAACTTGGAGAGGTTTATTTTACTCACATTTCCTTATCACCATCCATCACTGAGTCAGTGAAGGAACTCAATGAAATAGAAACCTGGAGGCAGGAACTGAAGCAGAGGCCATAGTGAATACTGCTTGCTGGTTTCCTCCTCAAGGCTTGCTCACTCTGCTCCCTATAATATCCAAGACCACCAGCCCAGGGGTGGGTGATACCACTCAAAATGGGCTGGACCCTCCCCCATCAATTACTTATTAAGAAAATGCCCTACAGGCCTGCCTGCAGCCCAATATTATGGAGTCATTTTCTCAGTGGAAGTTCCCTCCTCTCAGATGATTCCAGATTGTGTCAAGTTGACATAAAACTAGCCAGCACAATGACTAAAGTTAGAGGAACAGGAAAGTGTGAAAGAATCTGGCATTCCCCTTCCCTTGCTATTCAGTGGTCAGGCCTTTCCATAGAGCCTACAGGTCCCCCTTGCCAGCTAGGCTTGGAGCCCATGTGTACCCTAGTACTAGCTTACTTTGGATGAACATTTAGATGCTTGACACCTCACCTGACATCCCTTCTTAGCCATTCCTATGAGCCAGGTATTACTTTCCCATTTACAGATGGATACTAAGATTGAGAGATGTAGCTAAAGCTATGCAGTAAGTGGCAGAGCTTCCAAGCTCTTAGCCACTTTGCTGTGTTGACATATGAAGCTACACATCATCAGCCCAAAGACAGCTTCTTCCCAGTTCCCCTTCCAGGGTCGTATTTCAAAGTTGGGTCCATTGACCACTATGAGTGGTGGAGTCATGTAACAGCTAGTGATCAGGAAGGAGTCATGACAATGCCTAATTAGATTTGAAGTTTGATGAACCAAAACAGTTGTGTGTTTTTAATATGTTCGTCTTGCATTGAACAAAATGTTTTATTATAATTTAAATTTTCCCTTCTGTTTTTCTAAATTGATTTTAATTTCTAATTTTGTATTTGATAATATCTGATTTATTCAGGAATAAAGAGAATGGTAATTTACCTATATTGTAATTTATTTTTCCCCTAGGAAATAGCTTTGAATTTATTTATAATCTTGATTCCTATTCCATTTTCTAATATTTTGCTCTCTGTTTCATTTTACTAATTTGTTCTGGTTTGGTTATTTCATTTTATTTTTAATTTCTTCAATTTCATGGTTAACTCATTCAGTTCCATTCTTAGGTTTTCAATGACAGTCCTGTGTACACTGGAAAACTGTATTTACTGAGGACTGTATTTGTCAATTTCTCATTTCTGTGACAAAAGGTGACTTAAGGGTATACTTTAGCTCAAAGTTCAGAGAAATTCAATATATTGCAATGAGGGAAGGCATGGTGGTGGTAGAGGCTTACTCCAGGGTGTACCAGAAAGCAGAGAAAGAAATCCCAGCTACCCTTGGCTTTCCCCCTGTTTATTTGGTCTGAGTCTCCAGCCCAGGCACTGGTGTAATTCATATTCATGGCAACTCTTCTTGCTTCAGTTTAATCTTCTTTGGGAGCATCCCACTGGCATAGCTAGATGTATGTACCACTCATATTCTAGGTAGTTACCAATCCAGTTAAGTTTACATTCAAGGAAATGTTATGTTGTGACATAGCACTCGTGTCTGGAGATATGGCCCTGGAACCCTTCCTTTATGATATTAACTCAAATAAGGAGGAAAGAAGCTATAAAGTGGTATGATAATTCTTAAGACTGATATGACTATGAAGAAAACAGAGCAGAAGATGGGGGTTGATAGGAGAGGGTTGGTGTTACCCCTGATAATCAGCAGTTAGATGGTGGCACAGGAGAAGGGTGGAGCTAACACAGAGTGGGGAATATCCCAGGCAGAGGGGGTCACAGATGTGTGATCTGACACAGGAACATGGTTAGAACATTCTAGAATCTCCAAGAAGGACTGTTTGATTGGAGCAGAAAAGATGTAGAGGGGGATTGGAGAGGCCTGCAAGAGACAAGCTGTGTACAGACCACAGGCAGGTCAAGGGAGGCACTAGAGGCCATGGCCAAGTAGTTATTTATTTTATTTTATTATTATCACTATAGAATGACAATGGAGGATTTTGATCATGGAAACCTGGTGATCTACCTTATGGCTATTGATTGACAATCAGATTTGATGTTGTCTAAAACCTTCTAGGTATGAAGTCTGATGAATTTGGTGTATTCATATGTAGACTATTTCAACACATTAGAAATCATCATTGTGCCCCTTTGCAGCCAGTCTTCCATCTCAATCACAGATCTGCATTCCAGGACGATAATTCTGCCCTTTCTAGAGTTTCATATAAATTGAGAGAGAGAGAGAGAGAGAGAGAGAGAGAGAGAGAGAGAGAGAGAGAGAGAGAAGAGAGAGCCCTTACATAGCATTGCTGGGTCACATAGTAAATGTGTGTGCTTACTTCACAAGAAACTGCAAACTTCTTGCCCAAGTGATTGTACCTTTTGCATCCCCAAAAGCTCTGTGAGAGTTGTGTTTGTTAATGCCTGATGCTTAGCAAGTCTTTCTAATTTTAGTCGAGCTAGTAGGTATGTATGTGCTGATATACCATTGTTTTTTATTTTTGCATTTCCCTAACTATGTTGTGCATCTTTTAATATTCAGACAAATGAGGGCTGCTCATCTAGTTGCTGGCTCTGTGACGCTGGATATGTTGATCGAGCTTTGTGATCTGAGCTTGCTCACTTAAAAAAACTAAGCTTTTTTTCCCCCCACTCTGTGTGCCAGGTTCCTGAACAACTCCTGGAATAGCTGTTCACAGGTTAGCAAAAACCTGTGTCTTGAAGGCCCTTACCATAACTACTGTCTTGCTGCCCATGGTTACTTGCTGACATGCATCCTCTCTTTTCTATGCTATCTCTTTGTCCTTCGTGTCATTAGGGACAGCAGAAGAACAACCTGGACCAACTCAAGGACATATTCATTGTGGCCACAAGGCTTCTGATGGCCACAGTTGGAAGACAGGTCCCAGCTTTTCTCCTCAACTATCAGAGGCTCCATGAGCCCTTCTCCTGCCCCACCTGCACACGTATCTCAAGCTAGCATTCAGATTTCAGGTGAAGGAAAGTTACAGGCTGGAACTGTGTGCGTCCTGTGATTTATGAGATCAGCTTCTGTGGGTAAAGTAAGAGGAAGCTGAGAACAACACAGGAACTCAACTTCCCAAAGAAGAATTTTATTGCCCGTGTATCCACCCATCTAACCCTCACTGAATCAATATGACTAGCACACTCACTGTGTACTGAGAACTGTGTTGAGTGTGACAAGAACTAGCAAGTGGCAGATCAAAGGAAGCTTCTACCCACATGAAGCTCATAGTCTACTAGGTTGTAGTAAATGAAACATACTAGGTGAGGCTCAGTTTGTATTAGCCATCCCTCAAAGGCTTTATATGCATATCACCTCCTTATTCTCACCATCCCCACCAAGACAGATAATACTGATATTGCCATGGTATCAGTGGCATAGCAGAACCAATGACTCATGGCAATGAACATTTGCAAGTAAAGATGAATGGACTAAAGGGTAAACTATGTGACTCAACAGGCCACACTACAGCTTCCACTAGGTACTTCTGTCTGTCTGTCTGTCTCTTTCTCTCTCCTTTTCTATTTTGTTTTGTTTCTTTGTTTTTTCTTTTAAATTTGATTTTTTTTTTTGGGTGGGGGTTGCAAGTACAGAGGGCAGATATGAGGGGACAGGGAGATAAGTGAGATCAGAATGCATGATGTGGAATTCACAAAGAATCAATAAAAGTTAAAAAAAAAAAAGAAAAATTCAAGGAAAGTGATGGGCCCAAGGTCACCTAGTTAAAAAGAGACACAGCTCCGAGGGAGTCGAGGTAACCTGCTTGCAGAATCTTGTTCCCATAGTACATTTGCTGCATTCATCCTGAAATAGGGTTGGGGCGGTGAATCAGCCATTTGTTCTTTATCAACCTCCATATCTAGCAAAAGAGATAAGATAAACTGGGGCATAAAACAAAGGGAAGTCAGTATTTTGGGTATGAAAGATCTTAGGAGCCTTTACAGGAACAACTGGCCTTTGATCTGGGTTTGAACAGCAAAGTAAAGAAGGAAGGACTAGTGGGCAGCATGGGCAATAACAGAAAAATCAGAGCAAGTAATGCAGGTCAGGGATCTTATTTTCCTTCCCTTGGTGGTATGAAACCCTCTGACCGAAGGTTACTGGGGTAGGAGGAAAGAGGTCTAATTAGCTTATACTTCTAGGTCAGAAAGTCTGGGCAGGAACTTGAGCAGGAACCCCCCCCCCAAAAAAAGCAGAAATCATGGAGGAATGTTGTTTGCTGGCTCACTCTCTGACTCATTCATCAGCCCATGTTTGTATATCCCAGGAAGCACCTGCCTAGGGATGGTGCCACCCATAGTGGGCTGGATACTCATAAATCTGTTAATAATCTAGACCACAGAAATGCCCACAGACCAATCTAATATAGGCAATTCCTCAATACATATGGTATATTAAGAATGACAACTAAAGATAATAGAGCTACATAATGCCTGAACAGGATGATCATTAGTTATGATAAATAGTACTCTAAAGATACTACCATTGGCTCACTGTAGGGGCTAACTATATAAGTATTTGAAAAGTTATAATATAACTGTACAGATTTTTAGTACACACTTTCAAATTCACAACCCTCTCAAATTGGAGGAAAAGAGGAGCCTGATTTCTAATTATATTGGCAGACAACTATACATTCCTACAAAATACCTACTCTATATCAACATCAAATAACATAACAGTAGCCAGCAGAACACTAAATACAGATTTCTCATATTCTCAGTATTTTTTTTCCTGCTCTGATGTAACAAATTTATTGATAGGGCATCATGATACCACAATTCTGGTTGAGACTGACTTTGAGAGCAGCCTATCAAAAGCTCCAAGAGTGGAGGACTTGATACCTGATATACTAAATAACTGGTCAATAGAATCAATATCTACCTTATTCTTGCAAATAGGCACATCATTTATACATTCATACAGTCACTTTTTTATCCAAAAAATATCTACAGAGTGTCTAGCCCCACTGTTTGGTGCTGACCACACAAAGTTGGTCTTTGTATTCATTCACTTCATCTCCAAACATCATCTCCCCCAGCTCCCCAGGCTTCTCAGGAGACACTGGCAGGAAGTGACACAGGTACAACTTAACGTTACTCTGGGGAGCCCCTTCGCTTCTCTTGTACATCACCTTATCCATGCCCCCAACTTCTGTGTATTTCCACCTCCCTCTCTCATTTTCCTGTATCTATGCTTTACTTTTCTTCCTTCATTGCTTCCAGGGTTGATAATCCCTATTTCCAAGGAAAGGAATTCGAGAATAGGATTAACTCCTAGACTTGACTGGACGTAGCAAATGAACTTTCTGGATTGTACATTTCAGGAAATGGAGGGCCCTGGGCTGGCATGAAATACTAGAAGGACCTAGCAGTACCTACTGTGTATTTCTTTTTCTGTGGATCAAAAGGGCTATGAGGAAGCAATGTAGTCTGTCTTTAACTTTTATGGTCAAGGCTGATGAAACCACATTGTGTCTTCCCATTAATTCTTAGAGTAGTCAGCCATCTCCCCTGATTCCCCACAACTCAAGCTCTTTAAATAACACTTAACAGGATAAACATTTTCCTCCCTGTGGTAGAGTGTGGTGAAGAATAATAGTAATTTACAATACTCGAATCTAAGCAATTAACTGTAGCATTGCATTAAAATACAAGTATTCTCTGAGTGGAAACTCTGGGGCCACAGGCAGGTTTTGTGTACTTGCACATGCCCCTGTCTCAGGTGGGTAGGGAGCATTTCCTTTTGCTCTACACCCTCAGCCTGGTACACACAATAGCCTGGGCTTGACCTGACTCTCTGCATTTAACAGCCTGGGTTAGACCAGACTCTGAATTTAGCTTTGGGTATTTAGTGATGACAGGCAATGTTTATATTTGAGATGTCCTAGATGGATAGCTGGTCTTTTCCAGTTTTCAATTATGTTCAAGAGTTTCTGAAAAGGTAATGTAAGTTATTTTTCTAGAAGACTCTGTTTTATTTCCAAATCTTCAACTTTCTTGCTGAAATTAAATCCACATATGTGTGAATGTCTGCACATGGATGCTAGTGTTGTAAACACACACACACACACACACACACACACACACACACCCTAGAACTGTTGGGCCTGGAGAATGTCATTAATAATGTAACCAAGTCCTGGCGCTTTTTAAAAGTCTATTTCTTGCTTATAAATAAATGGTAATTTGTTTAAAAGCATCATTACACACAGTGTTCAGTCAGATCCCATGCATTCGATTATTTTAAATAAATGGACCATAAATGGAACAAGTTCTTTCTAATTTACAAATGATAGGAAACATTTTTCAAGGAAAAAAAAAAGGAAAAAATGTAAAATTTGTTCTTAACTACATCTCATTAATGTGGAACTGTTCAATGACCTGTAAAGATTAAAGAATTAGTGAATTGGTAGAATTATCAGAATGAAAAATCTGTATAATTTTGATTTCAATTTAAAAATCTACTAAACAGTCTAGCGACTTTGGTCTTGGATATTACTTTTTAATATCTGCTCCTATAAATGTGGTGGCATCAGGGGTTACAAATGAATGGAATGGAAACAACAAATAGTGTGTTTAAATTCCCAGCACAACAGAGGCACTAAGTGGGAAGGAGGGATCCTGGGGGTGGAGAGATGGTTATTTTTTTCTCTAATAAAACAACTGAAGACATTTAATTAAGTGACCACTCTGCTAAGTAGAGCAAAAATTAATATACATAAATGCATTTACGTCCAGGCAATGGTGCAGAATTAAGTCAGTTTCAAATGGAGAACCAGAGACAGAGCTATTTAACCAGGATTGCCAGAACATCTTCTTAAAATGTCCCAGTGGCCATATGGGAAGGTCTGCAGGAAGGCAATGGGAAAAGTCTGCCCATTGGATAGGATTCTAAAAATATGGCTATTCTACTGAGGAGGGTCTGCTCACATGACACAGAACAATATATTGGCTTAGTCTATAACAAAATATCTGAGGAAATCAGCTTCAAGGGGGAAAAGTTTATTTCATGTCATCATTTTAGGATGTTCAGTCCATTATCACATAGTCCCATTTCTGTGGGCTTGTGGTGAGGGAGAACATCATGGTGGGGAAGGCATGGTGGAACAAAGCTGTTCACATCATGACATCCAGGAAGCAAAGACAGAGAGAGCAAAAGGGCCAGAATCATATATACTTCCCAAGAATTATGCCTTTGAGCACCCATTTCCTTCAAATCAATCCCATTTCCTATGCCTCTGTCCCTTCCCAATAGTCCATCAAATTATGAACCCATCAACTGATTCATTCAATGACTAGGGCACCATTCTTATGATCCAGTTACTTCCTCAGTCTTCCTTTCTGAATGCTGAACTGGTGACTGGCCCTTTAATACACGAATCTGAATGACATTTTAGATCAAAACTGTAACATGATTTAGTTCCCCGCTCACCCCTTTTGACCTTCTCACGCTGATTTCCATAGCATACTTATAGAGAGTGTTGTCTTTTTTTCTGAATTTACCCCACTGATCCCTGACTGCTTCAGATCATATTAGATGTGGTTGAAATTGGATGTAATCCTTTTGAAGTGGTCTGTTATTTCTAAGTCTTTCAGTGACTGTCATCATAGAAGATCAGTGTAGAAGCAGAATATGTGTGTGTGTGTGTGTGTGTGTGTGTGTGTGTGTGTGTGTGTGTGTGTATGGAATATGTGGAAGTAGAAAATGCTTACCATGTGTATGTGGAATGTGTGGCTGGAGGCCCGAGACAGACCTCAGAGTCTTCCTCTATCTCTTCTCTGTTTTTTGAGACATGTTTTTTCACTGAGCATTGAATGTACTGACTCATCTAGGCTAACAGCGGCACTCCTACCATGTCCCCCTGTCTCCACCTGCTAGCACTGGGATTGTAGCACATGCCATCATGCCTGGCTTTTACGTGGGCGTTGGGATCCAAATTCAGACCCTTGTGCTTTGCACTTCACTGGCTGAACTACCTTCTGAGTTCTGGAGCAGAGTTGTCTAATATAAAATTGTCTAATATATAATGTAATATACTATAAATGTCTAATATAGTATTCTAAACACACTTTGTGGAGGCTGTATGTGGTTAGACCTTTTCTACCTGCCTAGAAGAGGAGGAGTTCCTTTTGGCATTGTCTCTGGACAACTTGCCTGTGCAAGGAGGATGGGCTGGTCTGGGACTAGATACATTGTAAGAGTCTAGACCATACTATAGAGCAAATCTGCTCTGTATAAGGACATGGAACAACGCAAGATCCTTTAGCTTGAGGGTGGCTCTAAGAATTCTTCTAACACATGGTTGTCACATGGGGCAGTCCAGCAAAGCCAGGGGTCATAGCTCTAGGTTCCCATGGTAAATTCCCATGAATGTTGTCAGGCACTACACTAGGGTTGAGAGATAATATTGACTATCAACTTGACAGAATCTAGACTCACCCAAGAGATAAGCCTCTGATCATACCTCTGAGCAATTATCTGGATAGCTAGCCTCTAGTCATGCTTGGGAGGTATCAGGTTAACTGAGGTGGGAAGATCACCACAGTTGGCTGTGGGTAGCATCATCTCGTGGCTTGTGGTTCTGGACTGAACAAATGGAGAAAACAAACTGAGCGCTCATTGCTCCCGCCTCCTCCTGAGGATGCAATGTGACCAATGGACTCAAGTTCTTGTCACCATGACTTTCCCACCATGATGGGTTGTACCTTGGAACTATGAGGCCAAGTAAACTATTTCCCCCTTGAGTTGCTTTTGCCAGGGTGTTTCTTGCAACAGTGGGAAAGTAACCAAGACACTCACCACTGACCACATGTACACACACCCCAGAAAAAATATCTATCCTCAGGATCTAAAGGTGTATGATCTAAAGAAGTCATTATGGACAGAGTTGTAAAACAGTGTCAGAAAACCAAGTTGGCAGCCTGGGACCTTGGCCTTGACACGCCCTTCCTCTATTCTGGCTCCTTCAAACAAATTTGTGAGCTTTGTAGCTGGTACAAGGCTACTACTACCATTTTATTTCAAATTTTGTTTGCATACTTCCTGCTGATTGATTTTGGCTGCTTCCTTAGCTATTTCTTGGTGAATTATTTTTTTGTACCTTTGACTATGTCCTGTCCAGAGGAGTTCAGAAACCATCTAACAGATGCTCTTTTTCCCCACCCCTCTCTCTGATTGACATTGTTTTTTGTGCTGTCATCCACCCCCCTATGCTTCCACTCTACTCTCTCCTCTGTGGTCTGACCCATCACAACTGTTTCAGTGTCTACCTTGCTTCTGGAGGAAGGATGAGGCCCAGCAGGGAGCACAGTCCAGGGACTGATTCCCATGACCTCCTTTCTAGAGAGCTGTGAGTTGGCTGTGAATCACAGCTCTCCTCAGAATCTTCTCTTGTGTATGTATAGAGTGAGAGTAGCCTTCCTCTTCCCTTTGCCTAAAAGCCTAGGAGTGATGGATAGGTCAGAGGTTCCTAGGCCTAAGTACATCACTCTCTTCTTTACTCAAACCTGCTTAAGACCAAAAGGCATACTTTGCCTTAGAGTCATGTTGTACTTTCCACAGACTGTGCTCAAACTGTTGGTCCTTGACCTCCAGTTCCATGACTCTCTTCAGATAATTCCTTTGGTAATTCCTCTTCACTCTTAAAATCTTGGCTCTGCTTAAGAGGGATATTGATTCCCTCAACACACTCATTAGGTCTTAAAGGGACAGTTCACTATATTTTTGTCTTTTATGGTGCCATGAAATCAAGTTAGCTAATGGCATATACCAGGAGAAGCTCCACACCCCTTAGTCTCCATGGGATGGACTTCCATGCATAATATTGACTGTCAGCTCTATGACATTTAGAGTTACCTGTGGGACACACCTCTGGGCATGACTGTGAGAGCTTTTCCAAGAGTTTTAACTGTAGTTGGAAGATCCACCCCAAATGCAGGTGGTGTCATCCTGTGGGCTGGGGCCCTGGACTGAATGACAAGGAGAAAGTGAGCTGAGTAGCAGCTTGCATCTTTTCCTGCTTCCTGACTGTAGAGGTCATGTGACCAGATACCTCCTGGAGCTACCTTCATTCCGTCCCTAGTTGGACAGGCTGTATTCTTAGGGCATAGGCCAAAATCAACCTTTCCTCCCTCAAACAGTTTCTTGTTGGGAATTTCGTTGCAGCAAGGAGAAAAGTAACTAATAAGTCCTCAAATATAAATAGAGAAAACTAAAATTTTCTCCTTTTTTCCTGTTTAAAACTGTAACAAATTGTTTGATTAGTGTTTTAATATATAAATTATATTATATATCTAAAAATAAAGCATGATCCAACAAATAAATAAACAAACAAAGAAAGCAGAAGCTGAAACCCCCAATTAGTGTGATGTATATACTTAAGGGATCAAAAGAAACCCATGGGAGTACATTCTGGGATTGTTCTGTAAGCTTCTGGATCTCAGGGTATTTGGGTGGAAATTTCTTTAAGAGAAACCAAAATTGGTTTCCTCAGTGCAGGACTGTAAGAAGCAGAACTGACTGTGAGACCTGAGCGATGAGGCCCCTAGATGGTGAATGTCGGTGCTACCCAGCGATTTCAAGTTCAGAGTCAAGGGCAACCTGCTGTCTTTCTCTCCTGCCAGCCTTGGCCTCTATGTACTAGTTCCTCCTTCATATTCAAAAGATGAAAGAGCGTAGTTTGGGGAAGGATGCTTCCCTATACTCACAGTCTAGATCTACTTCTCAGTGGCAGCTGCTGGGGACACTGGAGACCTTTGTGATGAGGTGTCTTTCTGCAGACAACTTTTTCCCCCCAGAGGACTCTGAGCAGGAGTGGCCTATGTGTTATTTTTTCCAGAAGTGTAGGGACTTGGTGCTCAGGACTGTAGAAGTCATCTGCATCATCATGCCAGAAGTCATTTGTCTTTGACTGAAGTGGCATCAGAGTACTGGAGGCCACTAAGATAAAAAAGTCTAGGACCAAAAGAGCCAAGATTGTTCATGGGGAAACCAATGGCAAAGGAATTCCTCCATGGCCACTCTCTTTTCAGCATTCTCAGTGATAGAAAATAGGAAATCTCGGAGCAGGTAGGCTGAGAGTCTTGGCTGGCAAAACTTCTATTTTGCTGGGCTATTTGGAGGCAGGAAAATGCTTTCCAGTTGGGCATCAGGTATGTTGGAAAAGTGAAAAGCAGACATCTCAGAAAGTCTTTCAGAGGAGGCTGTTTTGTGCAACCAGGGGCAGAGTTTTCTGCTGCTCTCCAGAACAAGGTGTTGGTAGGGACTTCTTGGGACCAGACTATCATGCTGGCCCTTATGGGAAGGGAGGACTGACTTAGAAGTCAATTTCTCATCACATAGGAGGTTTCCATCGATTCCTGCGTCTTTTTGAAGGAAACAGCTTCTTTCTTTAGTATTTGTGTAAGCTTTTTGCACTGTGGAAGGTGCCGGCAGCCTTCTGTCCCCCTGGCACATTCCATGGAAAAGACCTGCTTCTTAACTGGTCATTCCCTTGGTGAGGCCAGATGGTGCTGTAAGAATTTAAATAGGTCATCATTAAAATCATGTGTAGATTCTTGTAAACGAAGGTGGCTTAAAAGAGCTTTGATGGCTTGGGGACTCTATCAATAAAAGGAGGGTTTAATTTTTATTATTTATCGGGTGTGTGGTTCATATGCACAAGTGAATGCTTATGTACACATAGAGTCCAGAATACTGAGTGTAGTATTCTATCACTCTCCACTGTATTCCCTTGAGACAAGATCTCTCACTTAATCCAGAACTAGGCTGGTAGATAGAAATCCTCCTGAGCCCCTGGGGTTATAGGTATACTTGGCTGTGCCCAGCTTATTTTACATAGGTCTGGGGATGTGAACTTAGGTAGTCATGCTTTCAAGTAGTCTTACCAATTGACCCAGCTTCCCAGCCCTAAGAAAGGACAATTTTTAAGACAGATACAGAAAGACTGAGGAAATGAAGAAGAACTCCCCACACCTTGGCTGAGTCTTTCTTTGTAGTCCCTCTGTGACTGGCTGGGAACTCACTAAATAGGTCAGATTGACCTTATGCTCAGAAATATTCATACCTCTGCCTCTGAGTGCTGGGGTTAAAAGCCAAGAAAACTACATAAAGTATTATAGGAAGCAGCAAGCACAATGGTTGGAAGTCAGCATTGGAGTCAGGTTGATATCAAAACTTGACTTCAGATTTCTTACTTCCCTTGATGGCCTTTAGAAATCTATTTTAATCTTTATAAGCTCTGGTTTCCTATTTTGAACAGTAGAGATTATGATAATATTAGTTTATCAAGGTTGCTGGGAATAGCAGAGTTGCTGCTATGGAATAAGTTTAGTTTGACATGGTAGTGGTGGCAACAATTACTGATGGACAGGGGAAAAGTTGAGCATCCAAGATGCAAACGTAATGGTGAGTCCACACATCACTAAGTTCAAGTGGAAACATAGCAGTTGCTGACTATGTTGGTCCCAGGAGTGGGGAAGGTAGATAAAGTTTACAGAAGCATAAAGGGAGCTAGGGACATCAAGAGGCTGTAAGGTCATAACTGACTGGAAAATTTGAGTGGCTCCCAATGGACACTGGAGCCATTTGGGTGACCCATGAGCCAAAGCAATGGATGGGTGATAGCAAAGACAGAGAGACATGGTAGGTAAAATGAGCTCTTGTGTGTCAAGACTTTTGCATGAAGATTCTAGAACAACTTTATCAGTGTCTATGAGAATCTGGAAGAGTACCTAGCCCGGATTTACCCTGGCTTCATAGACATGTGATGTGGAAGGAAGGCAAAACTAGATTCCAAAGGTACAGGGAACAGTTTTCATACTCCCTACCAACAACAAAGATGGTCCTTTGGAGGAACTTTCATAGTGGATACATGGTATCTTAGGAATTGTCCACAATTATGCCCAGTAGAGTCAAGTGCTTGGGATGGGTTGACCTGGATGATGGCATGGATGACGGTCACAGCAGAGAAGTTGTAGACAAATATATTATTTCCCTCCAAGTGTGCAAGGGCTTCCAGCATCCTTTGATATCAGCCAGCGGTCTGTCTGCAATAATTGATGTACCCAGGCCCCTAATCAGGGACCAGAGTCTGATGCCAATTGTTTCTTTTACTTTTTAATGGATTCGAACTCTAAACCCAAGCCTAGAAAATCAAAGCACTTCTGGAAGATATTTATTAGCGGCCAAATTATAAAAACACACAGCAAACCTTTAGTTTGCATTACAAGTGTTAATATATGCAGAGCCCCGTGAATAGCTCGTCTTTCTGCCTCTCTTGTATCTTAAATTTTTCATTACAAATTTCCAGGGCTTCAAAGTAGACTCTCACAGCCGGCGCCTTTTTTCTCCCTTGCATGACAAAGAGCTGTCAAAAACGGTTCCTGGGCCTGTGAGTTTCTTCTCCTTTTTTCTCTCATCTAAATGTCAAACAACTTAGCTTAAATAAAGCCCAGCATTCTTCGTCTGGTGCTTCGCAAAAGAAAAACACCACCACAGAAGGCATCTACAAAGGCCCTAATTAATGTTTCTCATTGATTTGGTTTTAGTGTGATGTATTTTATGAAAAAAATATGAATCCAGAGGCACTCTCATTAAAATCATTAGCGGGTCCACACTGGCTGCAAACAGCCTGGTGCGTGGTAGGGCTTCAGAACCCAGACTTACATAAACATGCAGACACTGAACTTCCACGTGCACTTGTGCAGGCACATCACATACTTTGCAGATCATGCACAACATACTTGTGCACCCGTATAGGATCATGTTCAGGGGAGGCACAGAAAACCTCCCATATACATGAGTCACTGATATATACATAAGCATAAGGATGATTATTTTCATATTCTACATGTAAGCCTATCAACGTATGTGGTTGTCCATGGTTGTCTAGGAGGCCTAGAGTGTCTGTCAGTGCAATGGTGCATACCTGTGATCATGGCTGCTGACTCTATGGCAATGAATATCCATCTATTAGAGAGAGAGGAGAATGGACTGTCTCCAGTCTCCTAATGGGGCAAGGAGATTTATAAATAAATCTGAAGCCATTGGCTTTCTGCATCAGCACATTGTTCTTTATTAAGATTTTCTTTCAACTTTTTTTTTTCAATGAGGTTCTAATGCTACAGGCCAAAGCTATCAGGACATGCTACTGTCCCTTCTTCTACTGAGACCTTTTGGATGGGTGGATTGTTTTGAGAAACACTTTATTCTGATATATCTTTTGGTTCATCATTGTGAGAATGGAAATGGAGAGAGGAAAAGAATTAAAAATCTTGACAGAGTAGTGAGAGAAATAGCATGACCTGGGACTCCCAAACATGACATTTGTGCCCTCTTGGAGGTGGTGTGGGAGTGGGAGAGAACCTCTCTGTTGCCTATATATCATATCCTGTTTCCATTTGTCAGTTCCTGCCTAATCTACCTGCTTCTGGTTCTATCCCATTTTAAGTACCCCTGTTGTTTTCCAGGATGGCAGCCTAGATTTTATGGACTTGTAAAGGGACACGGAGGATGCTCTAACCTCAGCTTCCCTCTGTCTGCTCTAGTTGTAACCTGCCTACTGTCACCCTTGCCACTGGTCAGTCAACAGGAGGATGTTGCCCAAAGCAATTATACTTGGCAGGGCAAATGTTTCAGGAAGTGAAAGCAGAAACAGGAGGGAAAGGATCTCCTTCCTCCCAAGCGACTGAAGGTAGGGTTCAGCACTTGGAATTAGGGCCGCAGCCCCTAATACTGGAGAGTGAACTTACTCTCAGGTTCAGCAGCATTGTGTCTCTTGATGTCCATGTATTTCTTTCAGAACTTTTCAGGTAGTCAGTGCTGGGTTTATGTATTCTTAGAGGTCATGTGACAAGATATTGCCTACCTCCCAATGATCTATGGAACTTGTACTAGGTAGTAGGGAGTTGAGCCAAAAGTCCTTTGAAATAAAAAGAGATTCAACTTTTTACCTCTCAGGGGTTTTTCTTAGTCCCACAGGAAATACAGTCTTTCCTTTCAGGGGCCTCCTGCCTCCCTCCACCCTGGGGTTCTGTACAGGTCCTGGTGGTCCGCTGCGCTGTGGGTACACATATCTCTTTTACAGAGAAGATGCTTCCCTGACTGTGGAAGCCATACCCCAGTGGGAAGGGCCCCTGGGTTCAAGTTCAGAGCTCACTGCAAATGCCCTCCTGGTTAGACATTAGCCATGCCTCTCTTTCACTCCCTTAACACATGGAAGATTGAGGACCTATGGTGTTTTAAATTTGGAACGAAGAAGTCAGTCTGTACTGCCTTAGTCTTACCAAATTTGGAGGCTTTGGCTACTCATGGGCCATTAAAATATAATTGATGTAGTATTTTCCATTTGGCACATGACCAGAGCACACCATTTTTAAGAACCCTGGAAGAGAGCAGGAGTGAGGGGGTTTTCACACTCTCAGCATCTGCAGACACAATACCCGGTGGTGATATACAAAAGAAAACAAGTAGCGGTTACTTTAAGCGTGCGAGAGAGGGTAGGCGGGGGAGTTATGCGCCAAAGCTCTCCGAGTAATTAAAGTGCAGTCTTCATGTCTTGCCATTTGTCAGAACAAAGTAAATATTGGAATCTTAGTGCTTGCATCCTCTCGGCTAAATATCCTTCTGTGGCTATTGCTCAAATATTGAAAATCCTCATAGAAGTTCTAGTGTGAAACTGTCACTGCAGTAATTTATGTGGAGCCATAACCTGCTGCCTCTCTGAACTCATGCATCTACTATCGCAGCTCATATCAATTTTGCTTTGGTCCCCATTAGCAATGTTGTCAAAAAAAATTCCCAGAAAAATAATGACCTTGCAAGCCAAGAAATTTAGATCCGGATATGAGCCATAAATCTGTATTAATTTAATAGTTAAAGTGCGTTAATGCTTTGTAATATTTTTTCTTTATAGAGAACACAATAGTGAGGTCATCTGTAATAAAGATGTTAGTTCTGAAACACCTGCTAGTTTGTTTTGCCTCTTGGGGCAAGAGGACGTTAATGGATGAAATATGGCCTGGAGCTCCTTAAAATGCTGTTTTCTGGCAACCTCTATGCAGGGCTGTAAAACACTCACCCTGAGTGATAAAGAGTCTGGAGAAGGGATATATGCTCTCCATCATGCCTGATCTGACGTTAGCTTTGTTAACCTATCACTCATCCACTGACACCCACTGAGCAGCATGGGGAGGCCAGGGGCAGCCCTGGGGCTTAGTGAATAGAGTGGTCTGCCTTTCCGGACCAGTTTCTGGGGCTTGGCTCCAGGGATGGTGCCCACTCTGGAATGGATATCTGCTTTTTCTCCTGGTATGGTGGTCAGGAAAATGGCTCACTGCCTATCACTGAATCTCTGGGCAAGTTTCAACAAATGCACAAAACAAAACAGTCAAACCTGTCATTTCTATAAATAATTACTTTTCCGTATTGGGGAAAACATTTTTTGCTTCAATTTCATTTATTCTTTCCATAATAAAAGCCCCAAGTCCCATGTAGAACCTTCATATTCCTTTTTAATATTTAATTTTTTTCCTTTGATTGGAATCAGAAATATCCAACAACCTATATAGATTGTGCCAACCTCACGTGGGAAACTTCTACAAACTCCATGGGACTTATAAAATTAGAGATCTACAATTGACTTTGGGATCCATGAATCTTGTATCCTCTTGGCTAAATATCCTTCCGTGGCTATTGCTTAAATATTGAAATTACCTATATAAATTCTGCTAAAAATTGTCATTGGTGCTAGCAGTCTCTCCAAGGAATGGCCCAAGATGCAATCACTCACACACCTGACCTAGGTTCCAGGTTGGTGGAGCTGAAAGAAAAACAAAGCTGTCCAGAAGGCAAATATCAATGGACTCTCAGAGGGCTTGTTTCATAGACCAGCTCCATAGGAACCATGAAGTAGCAGAGCAGAGGTACAGCCCTGTAGGAGGAGGGCTTCCAGAGGGAAAAGCAAATCATTCTCTTGTAAGTGGGAGGCAGGCACAGGAGGACCTTACCCTGCTCAAGGTCCCTACAGCTAAGAGCAGAGGGCAGGAATGGCCACTGGACTGGTGTCCTGGTAGAATGAGGGGGGCAATGAACTGGGATGCTACAGAGGGTACTGATGACTTGAGGTACGCTGGTGACCAGGAGGCTGTTGGACTACCTCTAGCCACCTCCAACTGCACTTCCCCTGGGGTTGAGAGCAAGGACTTGAGTTCATTCAGTGACTGTAGGAGAAAGCAGATATGTATGCCTTTGGAACACCCCAGCTGCCTAGGCATGACACAGGTCATATGTGTGGTTATAGCCCCTCTCAGCTGAAGAAAGACTAGACCTTGGCCACAATGCCAACCCACTGGCCAGCAAAGCTTCTCCTTGGCTGAGTTTTCTTGGCCTCAGATTTTAGTTCTGCCCTCTGCTTAGCTGATGAACACTCCCGAATGAGTCTGAACACAGAGACATTCGGAACCCAGGCTGTCTTTCCAGCTCTAGCCAGTTTAGCTGCCACATATTATTCAATGACTCACCGAGTCATCAACTATGATCTAATTAATCTTGAGAATGATACTTTGAGCACATCCCTATTGTTCTTCTGCTTTTTCCAATGAAGAATTTAAAGAGCAAGGTGAATGAAATAAATCATCTCTGATTACAGGCTAAGTCAGTGCAAAGTTAGGATTCTGTTTTGGGACAGCCTAGCCCCCAAACAATGATCAGACCCACTTGTTTTGGTAAAACAACATTGGCATCTTATGTTCAGTAATGAAAATCAGGAAAAATAAACATCTTTGAAACCCTAAGTTTATAGATAGCAGGGGTATGTAGTCTTTTTAATCTATAACCAGGCTTGAATGATGCAGGCAAAGGCCTTCTCCCTCAATGTCCTATGTCTTTAGTCAGTTGAGCAATCATTTTGTAGCAAGAATCTTAAAGGGTCTTATTCATAAAAACAAACCTGAGGCCAGTTAATGGGGTGAATGCTGGAAGATCAGAGAAGCAGAACAAGCCACAGCCACCTCACCTTGCCAATTCCTCACCTGATCTTGTTTCCTCAGACTGGAAGGCTCAGAGTTCTCATCTGGAATGAATCTCAGCTGAACTGCTTCTCGAAAACCTGAAAGCTTAACCAGCTCTAGCTCCTGGTCCTCACACCTTATATACCTTTCTTCTTTCTGCCATCACTTCCTGGGATTAAAGGCATGAGTCACCATGCCTGGCTGTTTCCAGTGTGGCTTTAAACTCACAGAGATCTGGATGGATCTCTGCCTCCCAAGTGATAGGATTAAAGGAATGTGTGCCACCATTTTCTGGCCTCTATGTCTAGTAGCTGTTCTGTTCTCTGACTCCAGATAAGTTTATTAGGGTGCACAATATTTTGGGGAACACAATCTCACCAGGGCATTTGTTGGATAAATTAGTATTGGTGACAAATTGTCAGTACTGCCAGTTCTCTCCCAGAATCTATAGGTCATTATGTCAGATGGATCTCTATTTCCTTTTGTGTCTCCCATCTCCTAATACTGTGCTCCTTTGCATGTTAGCTTTGAGCAAGAGTGGAGAGTCATGGAAGACCTCAAGCAGAGTTGCTGCTTCTCTGGAACCTCTTAATTGCAGCCTCTGGTAGCAGCTGATTGCATATTCACTTCTAAGTCACATCTCAGCTCCCAGGCTGAGGAAAGTGTTATATTGTGATGTAACCTTTCCTCGCCATTTTGCCAAAAGCCAAGGAGTCATGGGCAAACTCCAGTGTCTAGGGTGTCTAGTGTTTACTGTATTACCTCAGCCATTGTCAAAGCACCAAATGAAGACTGATGTTTGGAGTCCTGCTGAACTAGGGGGATAGGACTATGAAAGCAAACACTTAAAGATCACCACTGTGTACCAAGTACTGAGCTGTTAGCTTGGCCTGCATCTTAAGCTAATGGTGTGGGTTTACTGAGCCTGATTTGTGATCAGGAACGTAGGTTCAGAGAGGTTTGTCACACATCCATGACAGCTCATATCAAGCCTAAAGCAGAGTTTTTTGAACTTGGATTTGACCCTGAAGCACAAAGGTTTATTATATCTACTGTGTAGGGAATTTGCAATAAGCAAAAATGAAGATGACCGGACTAAGGCAGTGGAAAACTCTCTGCTGCTGGAGGACAGTCTTGGAGTTAATTTGATTTCAGCCTCTCATTGTTCCCCTCCTGAGCTGTTTCACAGTGTAAGTTGTGTATAAGTGAGGGCCATGCAAAACAATTCTTGTCTATAGAAATGCAAATTAATTCTGTCCAGTCCAGGCTTAATTGACTCTCCCCTTCCATTCCCTCAGCAGAAACAAAAACAAAATACCAGTTTTGCATCCATCTCTAAATTCATGTTAGAATCCTTGATTTCTCCTTTGAGCAGGTTATAGCATCATTTCCAAGTCTTTCGTTAACAGATGTTTATTTTATGCCTTGAATTCATTTAAATATCTGAGTCAAGATTTTGCCTTTTTTTTTTTTTTCTTAGAAAGTTGCCTTTCAATATCCATATAGCCAAACGCCAGGCTGGCTACCAGGATGGCCAGTCTTGGTGCAGCCTCAAGTAGAAATGTCGATTTACACAACTGGGATGTTGAGATGAGAAGGCCTTTGCCTCCATCATCCAAGCCTGGTTATTGATTAAAGGGACCACATACCCCTGCTATTTATAAACCTAGGGCTCCAAAGAGGATGTTTGTTTTTCCTGCTTTTAATTATTGAACATGAGATGCCAGTGTTGTTTTGCCAACAGCAGCACAATAGGTCCCTAATGAAACTCACTGAGCTACTAATAATTAAACCATCGAGCGGAAGTAACCAGAGCTGTGAGATATCAATTAACATTCTTCAATAGTCACTCTTTTGTTTTGATTGTTTTAAGGAAAGCTGGTTTTGATGTTAGCTCTTTAAATGCATCCCACAGAATGTCCACCTCTGAGGAAACTATTGTAAGATTTGAACTCCAAAGTTGCCCAGTCCCTGGTCCGTATCATTGTCTTGCTCTTAATGTCTAGATGACTCTGGGTACCCCAGTGTACTTTCCTGAGACTGAACCCTTAAATGAGTAAGGAGAAAGATTTGGGAGAATTATCCCGAGGAGAAAATAGGATTGAGAGATAGGAATAAATTCAAGAACTAAACTTAGACTCAGGATCAGAGTCAACGCATCTTCATTTTACTCGGTCTCCCTCTTTGCCTCCCCTTCCTACCGTCTTATAGTCAGCAAACTCATCATCTCCTTAGCGATGCCTGCAATGTCTCAGACTGTGTGTCCATATCTTCATCTTTGCATCACAACCTAGACTTTGAATTATAGCCCTGCTGAAGTGTTGGATTTAGGCATCAGGGCATGGTACCAGAAGGTGATGGAGGCTTGGCTCTGTGGTTGTCAATTCAGAAAGAATGTCAAGCCTATTAGGGTTGCTACTGGGAACTAAAGAAATTTAGTGAGTTTCCCTTCTTAGTTGACTCCTATACGTTCATGACAGAGAGGGATTAGAGTCTCTGAAGTGATGGGGGTTTGCGCTTTGGATCTGTTTCTCACTACCTAGCCACAAGACACAGTGATCTCTCTAGGCTCCCCCGTCTCCACTGCAGGAAATTGGGTTAGCCACAGCTGAGGGTTCTTGCAGCTTCTATCAAGTTGATGTAGAAACAGCAGAAGGACCTTGATCCATAAAAGTGATACTGATGGCTGAGGGTTTTCAAGTACTTAATTATTAAGACTTTTTGATGCATTTTTCTCATTTAGCATTGATCTAGGATGCTCTTCTGTTACTTTCCTGTGTGTCCACTGCTGACCACTCCTAGCACCAAGTTTATCATACAGCCTCACTTCGAAGATACAGTTTCTTTCTTATTCTAAACCCCTTGCTTGCTTCATTAAAACGTTATGAAATCAAACAGCTGAGATGCCAAGTACTCCTAGGAGGCCAGCCTTCAGCTCTCAATTTAAACAGCCACAATACACACATAGTGTATTTGCTTCTAAAGAACTAGCGCTTTTATGAGTCACCATAAACAGGAACTGAGGCTTTGCTTTTTAGAGGATTGCTAAAGTATTTGTGTATTATTAGCCTAATAATGAGAAAACAATAGCAATCAATATGAAGATATCTCAAGGAGGGCAAAAGTATTTCAATTTTTGGATCATAGATTTTAGCCTGTAGTAAGATATGTGGTATCTCTTTTGTCTGATGGGTCTAGTTCAGCACATCATAACAGTAGTAACATCATCTTAATTTTAGGATTTCCATTGCTTCATTTTTAGAGAATATTCAATTAAGGCTTAGTAAGTTTGTTGACTTAGAGGAAGTCATACAGCTTTTTCTGCCGTGGTACATCTGTTCTCTGGGTGTACTGGAAACTTCTTACCTAACAGCTCTCAGAGCTCCACCTATGGTTTGATTCCTCTTCTCCCTATAACTACATTGCCTACAGATCAAGATGAGGATTGGGGAATGAAAAACTTAGGCAGAGCCAGCCATATTTGGTTCCAGTCTAATTGTTAAAATTTTATGACAGATGAATTCAAGGGGATAAGAATGAAACATGAAAGACCAATTAAGGATCTGTTGATAAAATCCTAGTAAAAGATGATGAGTTTTGATTCAGACTCCAGGTACATTGAGAAGAAGGGCAATTTCATGATCCTTATCTGAAATAGTGGTGCTGGGCTAATAACCAGATGTGGAAATGAATGGAGAAGGGGTATACTATGGAAGAGACCCATATGTTTAACTTTGTGATAGAGTAGACTATGAGTATCCACTCATTAATGTGTCAAACATAGGAAGAATGCTTTCAAATTGGCTCTTCTTTCTCTTCTCCAAGGAGCCTGTTCTCTGGCATTAATTTGAGAGTTGTGTGTGATACCTCTGCTTCTGAACCATACATCCACTGCCACTTTCCCTTCCATAGGTTTTCTACAGCTGCTCTAGATTCTACTGGTACCACCATACCATTCTTTCTCTTGTTGATCAGATGTCTATCCAAAATGGAACACTTCAGTTCCTGCATGGGTGAAGAGACTAGGCAACATTTCTCTTCCTGTCATAGATCCTTGATTCTCCACATCAGACCCATACATTGCTATGGGGTTATCTCAGATTTTTATAAGAGTTCCACTTGAAATAAAAGGAACCTCAATGAGAACAATTGTAAAGTGTTCACATTGACATGACTGCCCATACAGATCATCACTCACCAAGTGGGATTAGTTCTTCTGTTTTAACATTGACTTGTCACTGTTTCATGCTCTGTTCATTTATGACCTAAGTATGACCCCATAAAAAGGAAAGTCCTTCATGGAGTGTCCTTTCATGGGCACAGCTGACATGTTCACCTGCTCTGTGAAGATGTCTTCTTCTTGTTTAAACCCTTTCAGTGTGAGTAATTGTTACTTGTCAGGTAAACTCCTAGTCTTACTGCCAGGGTTAGCTTCAACCTAAAACTCGCCCTCCCTGCAACAGATGATACTTGACACACAGTGAGCCTAAGCTGTATTTCTTCTCTATATTAACTCTTTAGAGTAAGGCCCAGGGAGTTTTATCAGGACAATCCAAGATGGACTCAATCAACTTGAAGTTGAGAAAAAGAGACTTGCTAAAATTATCTCATAGGTTTATGTGTTCATAGAGTCAGATCATTTTCAAAAGAATGGCATTGGTGGCTAGAGGAAAACATCTAGAGCCATGTGAATTAGGGAAAACAATTCCTTAAATGAAAAGGTCTGTACAGATCTCTAAGAGAGCATGAGTTATACTGTGCCAGGCAATGTTAGTGGCCCCTTAGTCTTTTGTTTACAAAATGTCATTGGGGATCCTTACATATATGAACTAAAGCTCTTTCTGTGTACCATCATTTCATATGGACCAGTTCACTTAAGTCTACCTGTGATGTCTTAATTTTATAGATGGAACCTATGAGGCGTATGAGGTGGACTGATTTACCCAAGTTGCAAACACCTAGCAGGTGGCAGGAGTAAGAAGTAGAAGTAGTCACTCTGCCCACTGGACAACTCTGTACTGGTTCTACAAGGCTCTTTACAAAGAGCCCTCTAGCTAAAGAGCATTCAGACCCTATGTAGAAGCTTTAAAACATTGACTCCACATGTGATAGCAAACCACATTTCTTAGCAACACTCCATACTATTGGTGAAATTATTAAGGCCACTCCACGTAGTTAAAAGAGAAGTTTATTTTGTGGAGTAACTTATAAGTGAAGGGATAGGTAACAGGGTCTGGGAAAGGTGTAGCACAGTCCGGCGGTGTTCTCTGGAGAACTCTGCTCGGTCTACCTTCAGTGTCCTGGGTCCAGGAACCAAGAGAGCCGGCCCATCCGGATCTTGGGTCTTCAGGGTCCTCTCTCAGCCCCGCCTTGTAGGCGTGACAGTTACCGAAGCCTCAATGGGGGTTGGAACTTCCAGATCAAAGCTGGAATGGCTACCCACTACACCATACCTACACCCTCTCTGTTGTACATGGAAGGGAAGACATTTAAAATTTTGATTGTTTTTGTGAGAAATTGTTGTGTGACACTATTCCTGGGGAGATATGAATAAGTGTCTAGTCACCCCAGATAGGGAACTGATGACAGACCAAAGTACCGATACTACCAAAGCCCAGTTTGGTGAACTAATGGATTTTATTGGGACTGCTTACAGAAATATGGGTAAGCAATTACTTACAAGAGTGGAAATAACTCAAAATAGATGCATTACCGAAAGCCCACCCCAGCATGGGTGAAAGCTAAGGAAAGCTAGAAACCTGGAGCACACTACAACCTGCAGGTAATTCAGTAGGTTGAATGGTGTCCTTTCCAGGTAGCTCAGTTGAGCTGAGCCTTTTCCATGCAGCTTGGCTGGTCTCTGCTTCTTCTAGGTGGCTCGGCTGGTATCTTAGTTACTTTTCTATTGCTGTAAAGAGACCCCATGATCAAGGCAACTTATAAAAGAAAGCATTTAATTGGAGACTTGCTTATAGTTTCAGAGGGTGAGTCCATGACCATCATGGTAGGGAGCATGGCAGCAGGCAGGCAGGCATGGCTCTGAAGTAGTAGCTGAGAGCTTATATCATATCAACAAGTTGGAGTCAGTGAGAGAGCTAACTGATACTTTTAAAATCTCAAATCTCATGCCTAGTAACACATACCTTCCAACAAGGTCATATATCCTAATCCTTCCTAAGCAGTTCCACCAACTGTGGACCAAGCATTCAAATATATGAACTTATGGGACCATTCTCATTCAAATCACCACAGCTGGTTTGAGCATCATCTAGGTAGTTCATCTGGTCTGATCATGTCCCTCAGCAGTTCTCACTATGTATATGCTTGCACAGAAGGAATTAGTGAATCTGGTCTGTTTCAGAAACTTCCTGAAGCTTTGATTTGTTTACTTGCTAAACAAAGTGCTTCCCTGCAGGATGGAATGTTTCACCTCCTCTTAAGGGCAGCAAGAGTCTTAAGAGCCTCCATCAAAGATGAAGACTGTATCTCAGAGGAAATTGTTACACAACAAAAATTATCAGAGTATTGTGATGGGAGAGGAGAGAATGTGACACTGGTATTTTCTGTTTAGAGGGGAAGTGCACTGGCTTGAGGACCTCAGTTTTAGATGCGGTATAAGGAGTAGGTCTGAAGCTTACTTGGTAAAGACATTCAGCATGAGGTTGGTGGAGTGGTTTATAAGGAGGCTATGCTCAGCAGAGGAGCCAGCAGTGTGGATGAAGTGACTATGAGGAAGATAACCCTTGTCAGTTGTCAGTACTAGCACCAGCTCAACACATCTGAGCTAGTGTGATGGTTGACTCTGTTGTTAGCTTGACTTGTGTCTTGAAGGTATTCCTGGGGAAATTTAAAGGAAAAGGGGAAACCCTCCCTGAAAGATGGGGGCACTATCTCATGGTCTTTGGTCATCCACTGAATAAAAAGGACAAAAGACAAAGCCAGGCACCAGCACTCACTTTTCTCTTCTTTATGACTGTGGATGCAATGTGACCAGCTTCCTTACCTTCCTACTGCCAACCCCTACCCACCATGATGGACTACACAAGTGGTTCTGAATATGTGGGTCTCAGTCCTTTTGGCAAACCTCTGTCTCCAAAGACATTTACATCATGATTCATAACAGTAGCAAAATTACAGATATGAAGTAGCAATGAAGTAATTTTATGGTTGGAGGTCACCACAACATGAAGAACTGTATTAAAAAGTTGCAGGGTTAGAAAGGTTGAGAACCACTGGACTATACCCTTAAACTGGGAACCATATAAAGCTGTCCTTTTCAAAAAATAAAGTTATTTTTGTTTGTGTCTTTACTTATTTTTGTGTATATGTATGTGTCTGCATGAGTTTATGAGTGTGTAGTGCCACAGAGGCCAGAAAGAAGCCGGTATTAGTGTAAAAGGTTCTGGGAATCAAACCATCATCTAGTGTTCTTAACCACCAAGCCATCTCTGCAGCCTGGACTCTCTTCAGTTGCTTTTGTCAGATGTGGTGTTGAAACAACTATAAAAATTAACTACTGCCATTGGCTTCTCCAAATTTATCCCTGAAGGCCATTATCTGAAAAACTGACTGAGGGTCTGAGGCCCATCCACAGTCATGCAGCCCTGGACAAATATTCAGGATCCCAGCCTTGCTTTAAATATATCCCACTCTGATTCCACTAAATCCTTGGCATGGGCTTAACTGTTGGGAGCTGGGAAGAGGGGGTGCATACAGGTTTTCAAACCACCACCAGGTTGCCCACTGGCCATTTTTCTGCACACAGCTCTGAGCTTTCTCAGGAAATCAGCTAACAGCTTTTCCTTGGGCCGCTAATGTAATAGCGCTTATTTCAGGGATCTTTGTGAGGCCGAGCAAAGCATCAGGGTTTCATTGTAAATCCATTATGTCTTCCTCGGTTAGAAATTATCCTTGACAAGCAGTCCCACAGCAAAGAAAAGTCGGTATTCCTTTCTTTTTCTTTTTTTTCTCTCAGAATAAAAAGGAGGATTGGCCTCTTCTTCTATTATTTTTTTATTATGACTGTCCTCCTTTTGGTTGTGACATTCGATGTATTATTTAGCGTAAGTGCTTGATTAAGGACAAACCAGTGGGGGTGGAATAGAAAGAGGAAGGGAGAAATCACAGCCGCTCAGTTCCTCCCACTTCTAACTTAGCAGCTGGGATGAAAATCAACTGCCAGAACTCTTTGGGGATCCCAACTTGTTACCCTGGGCACAGGAGAGCGCATTCTGGCTGAGGCACCTTCTGGCCGTTTCTGGGTCAGCAGAACCTTGGTTGCTTTTCTTTCACATACCGGAACCCTTGTGCCTTTATTAAATATTAATTTGCTGTCAATAATTAAATGCTGATTATTTGATCTCTAATGGGGTCAGGATTCCCACAGTCCCATATTAATGTAATAATGCAAAAGTAAAAATTGCCTTTCAGATGGAAAAAAAATGTACTTATTATTCTTTCTTTGTTCAGAGTAAAATGGTTTGTCTTAAATTAAAAATTAAAAGCAGGATTTTCTTTAATCTTCGAATTAAATTAGTGCTAATTAGTTCTATTTTCTGTACAACATTCACATGCTAAAATCTCGGCCATTCCTTCAGCGTGTTAATGGTGCCCTTTGGCTGTAATCAAGATTGTCTTACATTAAAAATGATACAGTTAACTCAATTATATTAAGATTCATTGTTCTCAAATCACAGGGTTATGACTAGAAGCTGTTGGAGCTGTTGGAAGGGCTGAGATTGCTAGGGTGCAGGAAGAAGTCAGTCATCATTTCCATTTCAAAATCCCAGTTGCTAGAGTGAGGCTCACAAAGCTCCAGATTCCTTGTGGGTAAGGATTGGGTGCAATTCCCGATGACATGACAACATCTATCATTCTCCCTGAAAGAGGAGGGAAAAAGAGAGACCCCAAGGAGTCTGCCTTCTGTCTTAGCACCATATTTAAGGGCAGGCTTTATCCATCTTCATTCTTTAGGGATTCAGAGCCCAGGTCCAGGTCAGGCAGCATCCCCAGCAGCAGCAGTGGTCACAGCATCTGTGTATACATGTGTGTCAGGCACCGGAAAGTTCTGCTGGACACTGTTTAAGCAAGAGGCCTATAGAATCAGTGTGTTAGTTTTATTCTACACTTGGCCAAGGCTCCATGGGTTGAATGGTTGTCCCAGTAGCACATTGCTAAGGGGGCGTGCTAGCATTCTTACACAGATGTGATGGATTCCAGATCCCTTACCTCATCTATTAATATGTTTTACCACAGCAGTTCAAGAAGTGTTTTTGTTTCTGTAACCATAAAGATGCTGTTGGTGTCTACGTGTACTTTTTTTCTAAGAATTCTTTCCTTTTAAAAATTCTTAATGTTTTCTTATTATTTTATGTATATGGATGTTTTGCCTGCACATATATCTGTGTACCACATGCATGCCTGGTGCCTATGGGGTCCAGAACAGGGTCTTGGATTCCTTAGAACTGGAGTTATAGATAGTTGTGAGATGCCATATGGGTCCCAGGAATTGAACCTGGGTCCTCTGGAAGAACAGCCAGTCCTCTTAACTACTAGGGCTGAAATAGGCCAATGTGTGTACTTTGATAGAAAAATGAAATAGAATAATTCTAGAACTTTCTAGGAAGGCAGTATAGGGACTCACAGGTCCGTGACTGAACAATGTTTCTTCTCTTCCAACAGGGACATTATCTTTGTGTGAAGTTGTTTGGGAAGGAGGTGGAAGGTTCCCCTTCTGAAAGCTCTACATGGTCTTTCTGATGTGGTACCCAATGGACTACTCTTGGAGGACCTGCGGAGCACTCTTGCTATCAGCTCAGACATTGCTGCCGTATAATCCAGACTCAGCCTGTCACCTAACCTTAGTTGCTAGTCTACTCTGTACATAAAGACCCATGGGTGCTGCTGTCTGTATGTAGTGAACCTCACTTTCCTGGCCACACAGTCTAGAATCAATAGTAGCTTTGATCTTGGAGAGACAGCAAATTCTCCAGATGTTGACCCTGGATTTGTTTAGGCTCCTGAACCCAGTGATTAAGTTCCATGCACAAATCAGTCTGGTTCAGTTCTCAATATGACCATGTGAGGTAAGGTATGCTTGCTTCATAGATGAGGAACTGGACTGGGAGAGAAAAAAACAAATTTTCTTATAGATCACCTTACTTCAAATTCTCTTTTCTGTTACAGTGCCAGGCACCTCATCCTGAAAACTGCATGTGTATTCTAGTTAGCATGTAGAATAAACAAAGGTCTGAGATAGAACCTGTGTGTCTTGACTGGGGTTCTGTTTCCAACTAGAGCTGTTGATTTGGAGCAGCATTTTCTCAATTAATTATGCCTTGGATCTGAGGGGAAAAGTGGAAGAGAAGACAAACTGTGGAAGCTAGAGATGGAGATATGATGGGGAGAAACAGAGAGACAGAGAGAAAGACATACACACACACACACACACACACACACACACACACACACAGAGAGAGAGAGAGGAGAGAGAGAGAGAGAGAGAGAGAGAGAGGAGAGAGAGAGAGGGAGAGAGAGAGAGAGCAAACCCTGTAGATAACAAATAAGAGACTGCATAAAGAAACAAGCCTCTAAGGTCCCTTATGCCACAGTAACAATAACCAGCAATGTGAATGAACATCAAATCATCAAATGCTCATTTAAGTAGATTTCTGAATATTTCTTACATAAACCATGTCCATAATGTACAACTTTTTGATGTTCAGCTAAGCAGCTCCACAATGCAATGAATGATACTTTCACACCATCTAAAATGGGGATTTTTTTTTTGTTTAGCTTTCCAGATGGATCATCGTCATCCTGTATTCTGCCAATTCAATAGCAACATATATTATGGCAATTCGCTATAAATTTTCATAAAAAGATTTTCTTCTCTTGTGTTTTTAGTTAATCAATGGTAAGATTTTTGTTGTTGCTGTTCATCTTTCAAAGCAGGTAGAATTGGTGCAAAAAGATCTGGGCAAAACAGAGTGAGGGGAGAACAGGGGTGAGCTCTGCAGGTGGCCTGCTGGGTTGAGTGAAGGAAGGGAGGGTGTGGATGGAATCAGTCAATATTTCTCAGAGGACCAGAGACTATCTTAATCCAGCAATTCAGCTCCTTGGCTGTCATGACAGCTTTGACGCATGGGGTCTGGCTGGCTGGAGTCCTGGTTGGAGGTCGGGGTAGCTCTTTTCAATGTGACACATCACATTTTTGTCACAGTTACCACAGTGGTGCTCCAGGCTCTCATCTGTCACCACGTTCTCTTTTCCCTTCCATCCAAGCTTTCATTTACCTGTGCTTCAAAGCAGAAGCTCACTTCCTGTTAGAACAGACTCAGAAACTCGGCACCGACTGTCCTATTTTCAAATCCTAAATTATTTACGAAATATTTTAATGGCTGAAAAAATATTAAAATAAAAGCCTGTATCTAGAAACGATAATTGTAGCATCCATGGTTTTGAGTAGCATCAGTTCTGTGGACTGTGGCTATGGTCTGACTGAGGGGGAACATAAAAGTCTGCCCCTCCCCATGTCTCCTCTTGAGGTAGTGGCGTGCTAGCTTGCAGGAGAGCACTAAGAATGCTTTGGTGCCTCTTAATTTAGAATGTTCGTGAAGTTTGATCTGTAGTCACACATGGCTTCCACTGACCGGAAGTTGCTAAGTGTCAGGGCCTCTATGGGTTCAAAGCCAGGAGTCAGGAGGTCTGGGAAATATCCACCAATCTAAAAAGAAGCCAGAGCACAGATAGGTGGCTCTGCAGTGGCTTCTAGTACAAAAGTGTGTGAACTTCCCTCTCTGGGGCACACCGAGGCTGTGTTCTTCCTGCATGAGTCTGTTACTGTAGAGAAATACCCAAGGTACCTCATAAGGAAAAGAGGGTTATGGTGGCTCATAGTTCTGCAGGTACAAATTCTAAGGACCTCATCTGGTAATGACCTTCTTATCGGCAGAATCCAGAGGTAATGAGGGTGTCATATTGCAAGAGACAAGAAGTATGGTGTGCACGTTTGTGTTTGTCTGATCTCTCTTCCTCTGATCATAAAACCAGCAGGACTCAATCATAAGGACTAATTCCCCTGATCTTATCTAACCCTCATCACCCCCCAAAGGCCCACTGACTCGGCACCACACTCGATTTTGTCATATCTAAATGGTGGCACCTGCCCTAAGTCTCTCAGGCTGTTGGATCAAATCATGCAAAACTCCACCTACTAGACCTGCGTGGTGCACTCTGTAGAGAAAATTCTGACCAGTGCAGGTGGATGGAGAGGCAATCAAAGGGATTGTTTTCAACCTCCTCTTTTGATGGATATCTGGTCATGAAGTGCTTTCACCATTCAAAACTAGGAACATAAACATAAAGAAAGGGACTCTCCACATACAGTAAAAACAAAACGTAAGCACTAGATAGGAGAGAAAAACCAGAAATGGAGGCAAATGTTTCGCTCTTTGGGTTTTGGGTCCTTAATAAAATACAATATGATAAGACACAAGACAGAGAGGCTAATGCTACTGTCCAAAAAGAGGAAAAGCTGTAAAAGGGAATTGGACAGGGCAAAGAATATGGAAAGGGGCATGGCAAAGCTTCTACTGTTTTAGGAGCTCAAAGAACAAAGTAAACATCATAGAAAATGTAATGAGTGGTTCAGAAAATAAACTGGAGTCTCCTCTGAAGTATGAAATATAAAGAGATTAAAACAATAAATTACAAATTGGTAGGTATGGATGGCAAAGAATAAAATCTGAAGAATAGATGTTTGGGGTTTCCAAAATAGAGACAAAAATTGTATGCAGGGGATGATAGAGGACTGAAAAGAAATATAGGGAAAATTAAATTTGGACATGACAAATGTGTTTGCCTAATTCCATAATCAAGTAAGCTGTCATTCACTCCAGGTACAACATACTCCTCAGATATCCATTTATATGAAGTCTAATCAACGGTCTTCAATTATTCTTTTCCTGTCAGCCATCTAAAAAAGTCTGTGCAAAATACCAACACATTCTTTAACTTACCCTTAATGTTTTTCATCAAAACTAATGAGCTTCAAAAGATAAAGTTAATATTTTCTTTTTAAAAGTCAGATTACAAAGAACTAAATAGCTAGCACTGAGTAAACTTCTTTCTTTCATATGCAGTCGCTAGTGTTTTGAAAACTGCAGGCAGGCATGTAATCACCCCCGTGAAGATGCAGAGTCCTTTCATTACTCCAGGTAGGTCCATCAGGCACTCAGTAGCCAACTTCTCTTTCTAGTTCATCTCCTGGCAACTGTTGATCTGATTTCTCTTTTTATAGGGCCTCTTTTCCAGAATGGTATATAAATAGATGACTATAGCAAATAGTTGTTAGTGCCTGGCTCCTTCCATTCTGCATGATGCGTTTGAAACTGTCTTGTTACATGCCTCAAGAATTCGTTTTTTTATTGATGAGTAGTGTTCTACTGCATGATTATACCATAACCTCTATTCGTCTTTTCAGGACTCTTCTCCTGAGCTTTCACAATTAAAAAATTATTATAAAGTATAGATCTTTGTATGAACAAGTTCTCCTCTGTTTGGATAAATACTAAGGAGTGGGGTAGATAGGTTACATGATTAGTTTTGAATGAAAAAAATGAAAAGAAAAAAGGAAAGGATATGACTACTCCTGGTAAGGTGGGAGAGGTTTATTATAGATAAAAGGGAGAGCACAGACAGAGAAAGAGACATCTGGGAGAGTCCAGAATGGGCATGGCCAGAGTGAGCTGGGCCATGATGGGGGGGGGGGGGCAGGGGAAAAGGAACCAAAAGTGGTGGCCTGAGCCAAGAGACTGGCCAAAAGACTAGAATAGGAAAAATGGCTAAATTATATAGGAAAGGACATCTGAGGGAAGGGCAGTCCAGCCCAAGGGCTGGAGAAGTTTAGAATAGGGGCTGGGGAATACCAGCCATACCCCCATACCCTGTAACAGGTTGGGACTGAAGGATGCTGGGAAAACCTGGTGGCCAGGTCCGATTTGATATGTTAATGAATACCTTAGTTAGCCATTTGTTCCAGGTTTGAGACCTAACAGTTTCCAAATCAACCCTCCCCTTTATTCTTTAAAATGTACCCTGTGGAAAAGAAAAATCCCAGGATTTTGCAGCCCACTCTAACTTACGATTAAATAATAAACAAGATGTCCTTTACTATAACCTGGGTCTTATCTCTCTTCCTTATTTCCTGTGTTCATCACACTTCACCCCAGAATTATACTCTAATATTAATATAGTTTTATACTTGAAAGTCTTCATTCCCTTATTATCCATTTTTTGACAAAAAAGATATACATAAATATTGAAAATTAATTTTAAAATTATCTTACAAAGTAACAAGTTTCCATGTGTTGTTCTCATACATATTTCATTTTCCTTGATTCTCCTCCCCCATGATTCAGCCTCCTCTCCCTGGCTCCTTTGCCCCTACCACACCTTTCAATCCCCAGTATATCCTTCCATTTTGTTTTATTATCACCCACCCAAAGTCCCCAGAGTGTTCAATGTTTCTCATGTAATTGTGCAATCACCATCTCAATCAGAGTATCAGAGGAACGCAAATTAAAACTACTTTGAGATTCCATCTCACCAAAGTCAGAATGGCCACCATCAAGAAAACAGATGACAAAAAATGCCCTCTGTGATGAGTGTCAGAGCTCTGGTGTAGGCCTTGAATATTCAGATTCCCCAGTGGTTAACTGTTGATTTGGTCTACAGCGCCCAGGCTTGGAGTGTCAGAACATCTTTAGAAGCGGCGAGTGTTACAGCTTCAGGGACTCTGGTGTCTGAGACTCTTGAGGATTAAGGCCGGGCAGCATTCTGCAGATTCTCTTCTTTAGCTCTTTGCAATCACCTCCCATTGAAGCCCTCACCAGGCTTGACCCTGCTTAGCTTTTGAGATCGGATAAGATCAGGTCCATTCAAGGCGGTAAGATTATATTCTTTACGTAGCCTCCAGTCTTTCCGGACTCATCTCTCCGTCTAAGCCCATCCTCTCTTTCTCACGTTCCACTTGTATTTTTCCTAGCTGCATTCCACAGCTTTTCAGACACTTCTCCTTGTGACAGTGGCTGTCCTGGCCTCTGCTGCAGGGTTAGTTGCTGCTGCTGTCCCCTCGGAACTCCCGCTCACTGCCAGCTCCCCATGCTGCCATCAGCACTGTGTCTCCTCTACGTCCAAGGCTCTTGACAGCTCCTGCAGCTCTGAAGTTTGCACAGACGCCTCTGAAGTTCGCTGCCACCAGCTGATGCTGCTTCTCCAGCTCAGCCTTTTTTCCTACTGACGTTAGTAGAAGAAGTTGAAAGTAAGCAAGGAAAGACTACTCAAGATGAGCCTTTCACTGAGTCTAAGTTGCAGCACCAGGGAGGCAGCATAGGAGGGTGTTTCCTGGCAGGTTTACAAAGCGAGATTAATGGCCTGCTCATGGAGCTGGAAAGGAGGTATTTCCACCAATCACAGCAGACCTTCATACAAATGAAGGGTTGTGTTTACCCACAACCTCTGCGTGGTCCGCTTTGTGCCGTCACAGGTGACAGTCTTTCAGTTACTACCAGGACAAATGGTCCCCGCTGATCTGGGTAGAGGAGACTGCAGATCATTGGGAGTTCATCAAGGCTTGTGATGACAAGATGTCTGACACACTGTTTGAAACACAGCTGCAGCTGAACCTCAGGGGAGGGGTTGTGCTCTGAGTTTTGGTAGCAAGCAGCTGCAGTTGGTATGCCTCTTCCTCAAGGCATATGCAGACTTTGAAATGGCATAAAAACAGTCTGACTTGCTGTCTGACTGACAATCTTTATTCAACAGCCAGGGAGCTGAGGACAAGACTAAGGGCTAACAATTATGAAACCAAAGATTCCTATCCTCAAGCATCTATGCTTATTTATAGGAAAATAAACACCAGAAGGGGTGTTTAATGACTTCTTGTTATTGTCAATAGTTATTTTAACCACATTAAACAACACTTTAACAATGCTCAATACTTGTTCAGCATCCCAAGGTGGGGTAGATTCTCTTCATCTGCCTAGAATTTTAAAAGTTCTGATTAGGATGAGTAGGGAAAAAACAAAGCAAAACAAAAAACACCCCCCAAACTACTTTCCCATCCCAGTAACAAAACTGAGAATCAGGAGGTGGAGATGGCTCAGTGAGCAGATCACTTGCCATGGCAGTGTGAGAACCCAAGCTAGAATGCCCAACACCCACGGGAAAGCTGGGCATGTTAGCAAGCCTCTGTGATCTCAGCACTTCTGTGGTAACGTGGGAGGCAGACAGGAGAGTCTCCGGAAACTTGGGCAAGCAACCCTGGCATGTGTTTTGTGAACAAGAGACCATGCCAAAAACAAGGTGGAAGGCAAAAACGGACACTAGAAGCTGTGTTCTCACAACCACATACGTGCTGTGGCATGTGTGTACTTACACACACACACACACACACACACACACACAGCAACAACTGAGGACAATCAAAATCAAGGGGAAGACTTGAAAAGCATTCAGAACAAAAAGACATCTGTCTTCGTTTGCTTTCTATTGTTGTGATAAAGACCATGACCTTAGGGTTTATGTCACCTCACATCTTAAAATCTGTCATGCTGGGAAGCCAAGGTAAAAACTGAAGCCGAGGCCATGGAAGAATGAGAAAACAGTGCTTCCTGGCTTGCGTACTCACCGCTTTCTCAGCTTGCTATTGTATAACCCATATCTACTTTCCCAGGAAGTGCACTGCCCACAGTGAGCAAAGCCCTCCCACATGTACTGCTAATCAGTAAATTCCCCATAGACTTGCCTACAAGCCAGTCTGATGGAGGCAATTCCTCATTTTAGATTCTCACTTCCCTGATATGTCTAAGTTTGTGTCAAGTTGACAAAAACCAACCAGCACAATATTGAAAGCAAATAAATGGCAGTTTAAATACTAATACTTTCAAATGAAAAAAAATCGAAGCTATTTTCAAAACATGGAGAAAATTATGCATCAACATAAAATTCTAGAGACATCCAAACTGCTATTCAAAATGAGGACAATATGCAAATATTCTAAAGGAAAATTAAAGCAGATTTTTTTATCCTCACTTACTAATAGACACTCTTAATGTAGGCTCTAATGAGGACCACTGTGGTAATTTGAATGAAAATGACCCCATAGGCTCATAGCGAGTAACATTAGGAGGTGTGTCCTTATTGGAGTAGGTATGGCCTTGTTGGAGAAAGTGTGTCACTGGGGGAAGGCTTTGAGGTCTCAAATACTCAAGCCAGGCCTAGTGTGACAGTCTCTTACTGCTATCTGTTGATCAAGATGTAGAACTCTCAGCTCCTTCTCCAGTACCATGTCTGCCTGCATGCCATCATGCTTCTTGCCATGATGATAAAGGACTAAACCTCTGAACTGTAAACCAGCCCATTAAATATTTTCCTTTATTAGAGTGGTCATGGTCATGGTGTCTTTTCACAGCAATAGAAACCCTAATTAAGACAACTAGTAAGAATGGCTTAGTGGGCAAAGGTGACTGATGCCAAGACTGATGACCTGAGTTTTATTCCAAGGACCCATTTGATAGAAGGAGAGAACTGATTTTCTCAAGTTATTCTCTGACCTCCATATGTATTTTATGCTACAACACACACCAACTATACACAGACTAAACAAATGTTAAACACTGTTTACAAAGAACAAATGAAGAATGAACTCTAGCAAGAAAGAAATGGAGTTGAAAAGAAGTATGCAATAACAATAATTTCTTTTACTAAAAGAAATTAAAATTTTTACCAAAAAAGAAAGGTGAGAATCAGAATAAATGGTATCCCATCATACCACTGAGGCAGGTACAGTGCTATTTTGGGCTGGGGGTCAAATATCTGAGCCTGGGCCCCTTATAGCTCCACTGGTGTCAAGGTTTGGCATCTCTAGTTATCTCTCTGTTATGTCAAGTTTTCAGGAAACTTCAGTTAATTTTCTTAAGCCCTTATGTCTTTAACTTTATATCAGGAATGCCTCTATCATTTTTATATTTATGTAATATTCATACATATAACTTATTTATGTTACTTATGTTACAGGGGCTTGAAATACTGACATGGACAGATTGTGACTCCAGCTTTTCAATATGAAATTAAATTCTTTGTCACTTAGAAAAATTGTTTCAAAAATTATTTGGAGAAGTAAAACACCTATGTTATAGAAGCCACATTACATGTCCATTTTCTGTGTTAGGCCTCCCCATGTAGCCTTGGTCCACTAGATGACCAACTTTTCCTCTTCTTTCTGAGAAGATTGATAGGTCTTTGTATCATTGAGCCTCTGGTAGATTTGGCCATTTGACAGGAAGAAAGCAATGTTTTGACTCTTTTACATGTCATTTTTCTTATGAGGTAGATATTTTCTTCACCTATAGATGGACTGACTATCTTTCACAGAGATTACGTTACACAACACACCCAAGGTCATAATTAATAACCACAAATCATAAGATCTGAACTGGGTAAGTGAAGGAACCTCCTGACTTAGGATGTGTGATAGTCTGAATATAATTGGCCCCCACAAGGAGTGGCACTATTAGGAAGTATGGCTTTGTAGGAATGGGCACGGCCTTGTTGGAGGAAGTGTGTCACTGTGGGGGCGGGCTTTGAGGTTTCCTATGCTCAGGATACTGCCCAGTGTCCTAGTTGACTTCCTGTTGCCTACAAGATGTAGGACTCTCAGCTACAGCTACAGCATCATGTCTGCCTGCATGTCACCATGCTCCCAGCCATGATGGTAATGGACTGAACCTCTGAAACTGTAAGTAAGCCCCAATTAAATGTTTCCTTTATAAGACTTGCTGTGGTTATGGTGTCTCTTCACAGCAATAGAAATCCTAAGGCAGGATATGAATGCCTTTTGTCCTCACATATGACTTACCTCATGACTTGTAACTTTCTTTGATAGCTATTTTACCAACACAGTCTTCCATTAGATTAGGTGGGTGGTGCCACCCTGGGCAGGTGGTCATAGCTTGTATAAGAAGGCAAGATGAGCAAACAATGGGGAACAAGCCAGTCAGCGGCATTCCTTCACAGCCTCTGCTTCAGTTCCTGCCTCTAGGTTCCTGTCTTGAATTCCTGTCTGGACTGCCCTCAGTAATGCACTCAGTAATGTAATGTAGAAGTGTAAGCCAAATACTACCCACCTTCCCCAGTTTCTTTTGAACATGGTATTGATCACATCAATAAAAAGCAAAATAACATATCCCCAAAGCCTGACTATCCTGACCAATACCGTCACCTTCCTTCAACTGAGGCTGTAGGAAGGAAGAGCCTTTGGAAGTAAGATTTCATGTCCTCCCCCTGGCCTGCCCAGATCAACCAGCTTATGAGATCCATCTTGGTTGTTGTTGATTTATTACTCTTTTAGGGGGCCTGCCACCCAACTCACAGATAAATCACACATGGAGGCTTATTCTTAATTATGAATGTCTGACCTCAGTTTGGCTTGTTGCTAGCCAGCTTTTCTTAACTTTAAATTATCCCATCTATCTTGGGCCTCAGGGATTTTTACCTTTTATATTACTTTTACTGTCTCTAAAGCCTTTATTTTATTTTTAAACTATTTCTTTCTGTGACTGTCTATACCCATTTTCTTTTCTTTCTTAAGCCCACACTTGTTGTAAAACATACTAGAACCTGTTTAGAGGCTTTTTCTGTCTGGACCTCTTTTGCTACGTATCTTTTAGCCTTTTTTGACCATGTGAGCAAACCTTTAAACTGCTAACCTACACCTGGATCCTCTGCACATGGCTCTTGGCTGGCTCTGCCCCCTTCTAGGATTGTGAAAGCCAACTCTAAAGCTCACAGCCCCGTCAGAGGTTTGTGACCCAGAACTACATTAAACCTTTCCTAGAGCTCTAGAATGCCAATGCTTGCACTGTGGCAGGCATTTTTACTTAGGTTCTTGTTCCTACCTAATGTAGTAGCTACTCAAGGGCTCACCAGCAGGCAGAAACTATTAAAAGAGCCGTATCCTCTTTTTTTTTTTTTTTATTCTCAGCTTTCTTAAGCCATATGTAGAAATTTGGCCCCACATTTGGTACCAAAATATTGTTGTTTTTTTCTACTCTTTTGGGGGGTCCACCACTCAGCTCCCAAATAAATCACACACAGAGGCTTATTCTTAACTGTAAATGCTTGGCCTTAGCTTGGCTTATTTCTAGCCAGCTTTCCTTAACTTTAAATTATCCCATCTATCTTTTGCCTCTAGGCTTTTATCTTTCTCCATTCCTGTATACTTTTCTTTGTTTCTTACTCCATGGCTTTCTGTGTAGCTGGCTGGCTGGCCCCTGATGTCTTCCTCCTTCTCTCCTTCTTCCTTCTCTCCTCCAAGGTTTATGCTCTGTTTGTCCTCTCTGCCACCAGCCCCTCCTATCCTTTCTCCTGCCTCACCATTGGCTATTCAGCTCTTTATTGGACCATCAGGTGTTTTAGACAGGCACAGTAACAGAGCTTCACAGAGTTAAACAAAAGCAACCTAAACAAAAGTAACACACCTTAAAATAATATTCTACAACAAATCTTCATTTCCTTTCTTAAGCTCAGTCTCTACCTGGGGTGCTCCCAGGATCAGAACGGTTCCTCCAGATCTTTTCTGCTATGCCATCTCCATCTTTACCCTTCCCTTGGCTGCTTGTCACTTCTTTCTAGCCAAAGTCTACTACATCAGCTTCCCCCATAGTAAACTCATCAGACACATTGCTGTACCCAGGATCACAGCCAGATATGAAGAGTATGGGAGGGTGACAGAACAAGTCCATCATTTCTCCTTGGCAACTGCCATGTAGCTTGACCATGAGACCTGTTCAGTTTGCTGAAAGTATCGCTACTCAGGATCGCTTGCCTCTGGAACACACTGTCTACTTTTGCCTAAGTACCACTGAGAGTAGGGTACAGCTTTTCCAAGTCAAAATTAGACTGTGTCAAGTTATGCTGCTGATAGTTTTTAATGAAAAATTATTTTAATCTTTCACTTTCTACTTTGAATAACTTTAATTCCTGTAGAAAATGACTTCTGTGTATGTAGCATTTCAATATTGATGCAGTTCTACTTATAATTATCATTTTTCTATTATTCAAATATGTTCTTACACATTGAGAATTTAATTTATTCATATAATGTGTTTTGATCAAGTCTACCCCCATTCCCTCCTCTTTGATTCCCCTACCACTATTTTCTCCCAATTTCCTATGCTCTTTTTTTTTTTTTAAAGTTCAGTTGATGTTTCCAGTATGTGCATGGGTGTAGATTTTTTTAATACTGTCAGAAAGTTGAAAGTAAAGTTGTCTTGTCAAGTTTTCTAAGTGGTCATGATTTCAGATGATTTGGATACACACACACACACAAAAAAAAAAAACCCAAAAAAACAAAAAAACACATGTCTCCCATTGTCTAAATATGTGTCCTTGATCAAATGAGTTAACTTCCCTAAAGCTTGATTTTCTTTTCTTTCTTTCTTTTCTTGCATCTTCTTATAGCATTGTAAGAGGAAGCTTCTCTCCCACCTGCTTGTTCCCAAATACCCAGAAGCCACTTCTCAAATAATTGACCCAGAGGCTTAATATTATTTATAAATACTCACCCGGTAGCTCAGGCTTATTACTAACTAGCTCTTATACTTAAATTAACGCATAATTCTTATCTATGTTTAGCCATGTGGCTTGATACCTTTTCTCATTTTGGTATTCTCAACTTGCTTCCTCTGCATCTGGCTGGCAACTCCCTGACTCTTCCCTTCTCCTTCCCAGCATTCTCAGTTTGGCTTTCCCGACTAACTTCCTGTCCAGCTACCGACCTGAAGGTTTTTTATTAACTGATGAGAGTAATACATATTCACATCTTACAGAAGGACATCCCACAGCACAGCATTGCCACAGGTTTAAAGGACAGTGTCTAGAAGAACATCATTCTTAGTACAGTTAGAGCTGAGTAAACGGACACTGAGTCTAGAGTGGTTGCAATTCCAGAGTTGTCTTGGAGATTTTCCTCCTGTGTTTATGTTCTACGCAATTCAATCATTATTTGGTGACTGCCTATTTAAGGTAAAGAAGATGAGTGACACTTTATCTCTAGTGTCACTTACATGTGAATTTGGAAGGATGCACATTAGAAGGGTTTAGTTAAACGTGGTGGCTTTGAACTGTGCTAATTGGCTAGCCTGAGTTACAGTGTGTAGGAATTCTTTTCTCATTTAGGTTAACAGTTTGGGTGGTCTACAAGAACATCGCTGTGCACAACTAGCACTTAATAACTTATGTTCATTGGCATGTACCTTCTGGCTCACCTATTCACATGTCAATCATTGTACCACCTGGATTTTCCTTTGCCTTATCTGACTTTTAGGCCAGTTGGTATATTTTGCCCCTTAATAAAAGGTGTGAATCAACAGGGCCTCCACCAGATCAGAGGTCATAAGAGCTAGGATGGTTGTGGACTGGCCTCATGAGTCCCAGCTCATTCTGTGGGCTCTGGGTGATCATTTCCTTCCCTGTGTTATATTACCTTCTCTTCCATACTAATTGTTCCGCAGTCTTCCAGTTCTGGTATCACGTGCAGCCAGCAGCCTTAGAGAGAATGCCTAGTCAGCTTACCAGGCTCCATGTATCTGACTGAACCTCCCTAGACTTACATCTCAGAAGGAAGATTGGGGAATATCAATCAGAGAGGTACTGAGGAGGACAGCCAAGAGCCTCCTGCCCAATGTTCTGCCCACAGTGAACTGGTGTTCCAGCCTCATTGGAGGCTCTGGAGTAAGAAGATATTAGCCACGAGCCTTCTGATATTTTATAACCTTGAGTTTGAACTTTATTTTAGTTGTAGTTTGCTTTATTGAAATGAAAATTAAGCCAAGTGCTCTATATGATAGGTAAGTTGTAAGGAATTGAACTGTGTCTTCCAAAACCGTACTTTCAAGTCTAAATCCCTAGAACCTGAAACGAGGTCTTATTTGGAAACAGAGTCCTGAAGATGTACTGAATAGAGATTAGATGGGTTTGGATCAGATAAGTCCAAGACACGAAGATGACATACAGTAAAGACAACCATATGGAGACAGGCAGAGGCTGAGAAAAAGTCTCCGTGAGATGAGGAGAAGACGTTTACTGGAAAACATCAGATACAGAAGAGGAATCAACTCAGCATCCATCTTGATGTGGAGTTTTGAGATCCTATAACTGAAAGAGAATAAATTTAAAGTCAGTGGACTATGGTTCTTTCTTACAGCCAGCCTTGGAAGCTAAAACACAGGTCAAGTGTGATCTGACTCTCCTGTCTCTAGCTGGCTCTCTTCTCCTTCCTAAAACCCAGAAGTCTGTGGAAATTCTGCAGCTCCCCAGGAAAGCTTGAAAACTCTATTTAAAAGCCTTCTGTTTGGGGATGGGAGTGGTGGGCACATGCTTATAATCCCCAGTTACTTAGGCAGGAGAATTGTAGTGAGTTCAAAGTCAACCTTGGCTGCATAGCAACTTTAACTCAAAACAGATAGATACCAACAGACACTCAAAGTTTTCTGGTTCATCAGCCTCCACCCTGAGGGCTACATCTGAGCCATCACAGTAGCAGGACCAGGTAGGCCTGACCATCCAGCCTATTCCTCCCCACCATGTAAGTCAAATCAAGCCTGTATTTGTATAAAGTGGGGCAGTGTCTTGGGTAGCCACGTGTCTAGGGTAGTCTTGAGAATCCTGGAGTTAATCAGCCCTCTGTAGACCCCAGCCAAGCTGTTCCCCAGGCTTGGAGAGCACCCCAAAGGCGTGATTATCTGGTGGTTCTAACACAACCAGCACCAGGGCCTTTTGCTTAATTAATCACAGAAATGTTCCTGCCTAACTTCAGACAACAAGATAATGAGCAGGCCTATGAGTGGTTCAAAGACTGCAGAAAAACAAGCTTTCCCCGAGGAAAGGGCCCATTGGAGCAGGGAGGTCAGGAAAGTCACTGTGCTCCACTGACACTGCTGTGTGCAGTTGGTTGCGACCCCCTCAGTAGTCACATAATGGCATTGTAAATGTTCGGATATAGGATTAACACTCGGGGTTTAGGACTAGGAGATATGAAGCTGCAGAAGGATGTCAGAGGCTCCTCACGTTGATTTGCTAGTTTATTGATAAAGTCAGTGAAACCCATGATAGTTTCGTCATGTGGTAGGACCATGAGGTTGAAGCATGACACATACTGGGGCCTGGAATCTGTAGAAGTGAGAATGGAAGATATTAGAAATAGAGACTGCTTGAAATTATAGAGAAAAAGAAAAACCAACAGAATCAGCGGGGGAAAGATGAGATCAGAGCTTAAAGGATTTGGAAGACAGACTGGGAGGGTGTTGGTTAGCTGAGAGCTTATAGCATAGTCTGAAGGTGGAGGCCAGATTAGCTATCTTGACCATTAATGAGTGGAAGGATAAATAAAGAGAAAGCAAAGCAATAGTGGGTACCGTTTGGTGGGCCCTGCCAAGGCATGCCACTAAGCAAACAGGCCCTGTGCAACGGAGTTAGTGCAAGAGGTTTACTGGGGGAGGGTGAAAGGGTGAGAGGCCGTGCTGGAGTGGGGACTTGAGAGAGGCAGACAGGCAAGAGGAAGAAGAGAGCAAGAGAGAAAGGAAGAGGCAAGCGGGGGAAGAAGAGAAAAAGAGGAGCAAGAGGCAAGAGAGAGGAGAGACAAGAGAAGAAGCAAAGAGAGCGAGCTATGCCTGGTGGGCACTTTTAAAGGGTGCACATGTCACCTAGCTGATGGTGGGAAGGCACCTGGTGGCAGGTGATGCTGTAACTACTTTGGCAGCAGAGGCAGGCTGCTGCTGTGGCATCAGAAAGTAACAATGAGATTCTGGGTCCTGTAAGTGTAATTAGACAGGGAATTTATTTTTTAGGAGCTTGAGATAGTTCAAGTGTTAGGGAGGATACCACAAAGGGCTAAGTGAGTATTACTGGAGTAAATGCTGAGGTTGTGGAGAAGTGAGGAGGTGTCTTTATTGCTTTTCTATTGCTATGACAAAACTCCATGACCAAGGCAACATATAAAAGGAAGTCCTTAATTGGATTATGGTTTTAGAGGGCTATCATTCCATGATGGTGGAGCAAAGGCAAGAGCTGAGAGCTGTCATCTTGATCCACAACCACCAGGCAGAGAGAGAGCACTGAGAATCAGATGAGGTTTTTGAAACCTAAAGACTAACAAACAAACAACCCAGTCCCTCCTCCAATAGAGCACATCTCCTAATCCTTCCCAAATAGTTCCACCAACTTCAGACAAAGCATTTAAAGTATATGAGCCCTTGGGGACCATCTTCATTCAAACCACCATTGGGTAAACAGTTTCTGTCTCAGTTTCAAGGAAGAGTGCCAACAACACTGGGGATAGCAGTACCTCTGAAGAGAGAGGTATGGATGTATCAGGCCCCAGAGAAACTCGGGCAAAGTTTGATGGGGGAAATCCTGGAGAGATTCAGATCAACTGCAAATTCCATACCGGACAGGATGTTCTTGCTCAGGCTCTTGGATTATGCCTCTCATGTGTCCCCTTCGGCTTGCATATGAAGCTAGCAGAACCATTTCTTGGATGTTCCTCTCAGTCACATGAAATTTTGGGTTTCTGGGAGAAAGCTTGTGCAGGAAAGATTAACTACAGTGTCTAAACCGCACACTCTAAGTTATAAAATTTTAGAAGATGAATCTGATCTCTTTAGAAATGTGACATGCAGTGAGACCTATGCCTCCTCAAGGAAAAAGCCAGAGGCAGATGGAACGAGGCAGTCTCAGGTTTGGACAACTCTGGGAGAAGAGATGTTTGTAGCATCTGAGTGACTGATAGGTCAGTAGTGACTTCCCTGGGAGTACAAAAAAGGAGCAGCTTCCACAAACACAAGAGTTTCCTAAGTGACAAACGCATACTCTTCAGAAGCCCCCAAGTGCAGACCACACAGCCTGAAGCTATGCATGTGTTGTTGGGTGCATCATGTAGATGAGGAACATCAGGGAAGGGCCAGCTGAAGCTGTGGGGTTGGTGGTCAGTGGGTACTGGTGCCTTTTTTTTTTTTTTTTTTTTTTTTGCCATTGACCTTGGAGAATAAAGCACCTAATTTTGCTCTTCCTAACAGTATAAACCCATTTCTCTTTGATCTCAGATCCTCTCATTTAGTAAAGGTGGGAGGAGATGGCATATGGTAATCTCTGAGGTCCTTTCAGATTAGGAAGATTGTGATGTTTTGTTTCAGATAAACACATCTCTTACACAGCATCAGTTCTTTGTTCTCTCTTAAAACAATGTTGGAAAAGCCTTTGTCTGTAGACCTTGTTCATGTATCTGTCATCCTTTGTTACTCTAAAAGTTAGGGCTATGCTCTTAGGATCTAGACCAAGCACTCAGTAGTGGCACTGTAGGTCAGGTCCTTCGTAATGTTGAGTCACCTCACTAACCTGTGCTAGTGACACAAGTAACATTTAGAATGTCTCACCTTGGCTTTATGCTAGAATCTCCTGAAAAGAGGACCAGCTACACTCACATCTGGGTCTCACCCCAGCCATGTAGACCCTGAATTCCTTGGCTAGACTGAGGAACACAGTTGTTAACCTTTCTTGCCTAGACTTCTCCTATGACTAGAATATGCAGCTAAGTTCAAGCTACAGATCACTGTGACCAATGGTCACATCTATTATGCTCATCTTTTTGATGAGGCCTGTTTTGGGTTACCTCTCGGTGTATGAGACCTGTATGTCATGTTTCTGGGAGGGAAGATTAGTGGTCCATGGGGCATAAGATGTCTACCTCTTTGTAGAGGACTATCTAGGAAGAGATGTCCCGTTTTGCGTCAGACAGAATAGTAAAATCATTATTGTTAGATATCTGGTTACATATTAGTTGGTTTTGAGGATATCAGCACTGGAAACCTACCTCACACTCAACAGCCTATAAAACACAAGGACTGGAACAGAGAACTGATTTTAGTTAATGATCAAAATATTGGGATATGATTCTTATCTCTAGCCCTTGAAAGGACTTGGTATCCTGATCTGCCTACAAGGACATTAACAGATAACTATTGAAACCAAGCTCCAGAAAACCCAACTCTTAAAAGATTGTTATCTATTTGGGAGGTATTCTGAAGAAAGACAAAGGCATCCTATTGCCTGCTCTTGTGTGATTCGGTCCAAACCTGGACAGGACTAAGTCAGAAAAAGCTACTTGTTATAGGAACTTCAGGGAGTAAGTTAAGGCCTGCCTAGAACATGCATTAGGGCAATGGTCTTCTTGGCCATTGTCCACTCCTACCCCCTGGAGAGTAGACTTTCCTCTACTTTGACACAAGCTTTCCAAGACTGGGGGTGTGGCTCAGTTGGTAAAGGGCTTGCCTAGCATGTGTGAAACCCTGGATTCCATCCCTGGCACCTCATAAACAGGGTGTCATGGTACACACCTATAATCCTAGCTCTGGGGAAGTGGAGGTAGGGGGATCAGAGGTTCAAGGTCATCCTTGGCTACATAGCTACTTCGAGGCCAGACTGTGCTACATAGGATCCTGTGATGTTTTCAAACAATCTAGTCACATGATTATTTGACTGTTACTGAGTGTAATGACTATGAAAAGGAGCAAGGCTTTGCTCACCATTATGTGCCCAGTGCCCAGGGACTCAATAAGCAGATGCTGAGTGGATGAGGGAATGAAGACATTGTGGTCAGGCCTGGGCAACATTGTACTGACATTTGAAGCTCACTCCTTGGTCACAAGGATCAGGAATAGACTCCATGCTTCCTGTTGTCTGACCTGCTGAGATGCTGCAGCTCTTCCTGCTGTCTGACGGGCTGAGCTGCTATAGCTGCATTACTGCTTCACTGAGGATGTGAGTGGCGGTTCTCTCAGATAGATCAACAATGTGACCGAAGACTAGAAGGGGAGGATGTAAGTGCATCTCTGTGTTTGCTCTGGCCTCTGGACACTTTGGGATCGCCAAACCTCTTCAACAGAGACTTCTTAGAGCAACCCCCCAGGAGCTGGCTTGGCTGGCCAGCCTGCCCTGTGTGCTTCATCAGACGCCTTTTTTTTTTTTTTGCCAGTGAAGAACAATGGAGCCACTGTGCCTCCCTCTCCCAGGGTTGCCTTCCAAGGAAAACCTTGGACATGGGTTTGCAGCTCTGTGGGGGTGAGGAGAAAGAAAAGGGTTCCCAGAGCTGGTATCAGTTACCTGACCCCCTCAGAAAGTTCTTTTGCAGCTTCTCTCTCATTTCTGTCCAAGAGTGTGGGAGAGAAGGAGCTGGGACTGCCTGGTAAAGGACTACATTCAGGCAATGGGTTCAGGGAGGCCCAGAGAAAAGGCTTATGAAGTGATAATGGCTTCCTCACAGCTGGTGGAGAAGCCCGGAGAGAGCCTGAGTCTCTGCTAGGGCTTTGGCAGAGATATTTGTTCATGTTTTCCTCTGTCCTTTCCACACCCAGAATATATCTCATGGTTGTCTGAAAAAATCCTGGACAACTTGTCTCTCTGTGGACCCTTGCAAAGCAGCTCTCACTTTATCTTATGTGTGTGTGTGTATGTATGTATGTGTGTGTGTGTGTAAATTTTAATATATATATATGTATTAAAATTTTGTTGCTGTGAAGAATGTGTAGGTGACACACCTTTCAAAATAATAAAAGACACCCAGCATGTCTTTATTGATTTTTACCAAAACCTATCAGCAGCTTATTAGACAGGTGCGTTCTTAGAAGTGCAAGTGGATAGAGGGTGCCTGAAATGGCCTACTCTGGTGATCAGATGGCTGAATACCCTAACTGTCATCATAGAGCCCTCATCCAGTGACTGATGGAAGCAGATCCATGGCCAGGTGCCAGGCTGAGATCCAGAAGTCCAGTCAATGAGAGAGAGGAGGGATTCTATGAGCAAGGGACATCGAGATCATGATGGGAAAATGTACAGAGATGACCAGCCAAACTAGTGGAAATGCATGAACTGTGGACCAATAGCTGAGGAGCCCCCATGGTACTGGACTAGACCCTTTGGATAGGTGAGACAGTTATTTAGCTTGAACTGTTTAGTGGTGCCCCAGGCAGTGGGATAGGGACTTGTCCTTGGTGCATGAGCCAGCTTTTTGGAGCCTAGTTCCTATGGTGAGACACTTTGTGCAGCCTTGGTGCAGGGAGGAGGGGCTTGGACCTGCCTCAGCTGAATGTACCAGGCTCTGCTGACTCCCCATGGGAGACCTTGTCTTGGAGGAGGTGAGAATGGGGGGTGCTTTGGGGAGGAGGCTGGGGGTGGGTGGGAAGAGGGAGGAGAGGGGAATCTGTGGTTGGTATGTAAAATGAATAGAAAAATCTCTTAGTAATAAAGAAATTAGCTAAAGCAAACTCAAGGAAAAAATAAAAATGTAATGTAAAGTTTACAAAAAAAGAATTGCAGATGGAATGAAACTTGTAATGAAGATGGTGAAGTCACAGCATGTAACACTCTGTTATCATAGTATGGTGGTTAGTTTTCATTGCCAACTTGATGCAGCCTAGAATTACCTGGAGAAAGAATCTAAAGTGAGTGATTATCTAGATTAGGTTGAACTGTGGGCATGTCTGTGGGGGATTATCTGGAGCACCTTAATCAATGTAGGGAGACCCAGTCCACTGTGGGTAGCACCATTCCCTGGGCTCAGGATCCTGACAGATAGTTCTCAAAGTATAGGCAAAAACCAGTTGTGAGTGAAGGATAGTACGGGAGTTGGGGACGTGAGCAACGAACAGTGTTTCACCACTATTCCAGGGCCAACTTAGTCTGTAGTGGGAGAACTGGTGGGCACAGTACCTGTGGGGCTGTGGGAGCCTTTCTTCAGCTCTGTGAGCAGCATGGAATTGAAGGAGCTAGTGGTAGTGCTGAGAGGACATGTGTGAGCAGCTGGACCTGAGAGCATCAGCCAAGCCACTAAATCCTGCCAGGAAGGAAGATAAGGTATGGAAACAGGAAGCATCTGAGTACTGAAAGGCAGGATTACCAGACAGACCACAGGGTGTAGACAGAGGGCAGTTTCCAAATTCTAGGATTTGGCATGGGATCATTTTTAAAATTATGAAAACACTAATTACTTTTTAAAGACAAGTACATCTTCCTAGAAAAGTTCAAATGCTATTCTGTTGTGGGTGGGGGGAGGGAGAGAGTCAAAGCCTAGTCAGGAACCTACGAGCAGGATGGGGATGTGTCTGCTCTCTATGTTGGTCATGCGAGGCTTTGATGCAGAAGGGAAGATTGAAGGTAGCAGGATGGAGGTGGAGGACATGGGGTTCTCTGGAGGAAGAGTGCTACATGCAGAGGGAATCTTAGATGTTCAGGGAAAAATGACACCAGTGCAGCTGGAACAGAATATCAGGCAGGAGTGAGGTCAGAGAGGCCTCAGGAAGTGTGAGGAAGACAGACTTTGACTCTGCAAAAGCTGCTTGAGTGGCTGGGCATGGAGGTGAGAGTGTACAACAAGGATTTCTCAGGACCATTTCTCCCCATCACTACCACACTTCAGGCAGAGTCTAGATCAACAGCCATTGGAGTGTATGATACCACTATAGTTTCCAGACTCTGAAAGCTTTTAGGCAGGAATGCTTGCTTGATCTTGGTTCACATACCTTAGTGATTCTGCATCTTTGACTCTGGATTATAACCCAGGAGACTACACTGAAGACGTGTGTGTGTGTGTGTGTGTGTGTGTGTGTGTGTGTGTGTGATGGTGCATCTATGAGTATGCACATGACACTCAGAAGTCTGAGAGACTCTCTCCACTCTTTTTTCTCCACTGTCTTTGGAGGCAGGGTCTCTCACTGAACCCAGCAATCACTGACTGGCTAGCCTGGCTGGTCAGTGTGATCTGATCTCCACATAGCTCTGTGCCTCCCTGCCCCAGTGCCAGGATTACAGAGGCGAGCCACCACTCTGGGGATCCAAATCCAGATCCCTATTCCTATACAGCAGGCATCCGTTGGTCCCTCTGCACTTCCGTCAGTGTCAGTTCCTTTGACAGTCATCATCTCTACTAAGATAGTCCATGTAAGAGAGCTCAAGTGCATGCCTCAACTCTACAGTTAAACATAAACCCATCTAGAGGAAAGAAAAGGAAACTGAAATTCATTGACCTAGGTACTTTAATACATCTTCCTTTAATTGGATTTTCATCAAACCCGTAAAGAACAAAAATTGTCTTGTGGCCTGTAGTAGGCTCAATGGCAAGGCATTTACATGCCTTTTATTCCCCATAATGTTCCTTCAAGATAGGAACAATTAACATGGTGAGTCTGTAGCCAAAGAAAGCAATCTCAGAAATGTAAATGGAACTTACAGCATTAAATCAAAACCTGGTGTCCACACTCCACCATGAAACTTCCATAGTTCAGAGAGTTAGAGTGCTTGCTTGTGAACAGCAAATAAAGCTGAAATTCAAACCCACATGCAAATCAGAAGCCTTTGTGCCTTCCCAAAAGACAGAATACATGTATTCCTATGTCAGCATCTTCTGGTGGGAAAAGAAGGTGTGTTACTAGAAATGATCCTGCTCTAGTTTTATCCCTGTAGCTATAATAAAATACACAGAGCTAAAGCAACTTAGGAGGAGCAGAGTTTATATCATCTTTCAGGCTTAGAGGCACTAAGGGAAGTTCAGGCAGGAACTTAAGCAGGAATTTGAGGATGAAACCAAGGAGGAACATTGCTTGCTGGCTCACTCTAACTCATGCTTAGATAGGTTTCTTATACAACCTAGGACCACCTGCCTAGGGAATGGTATTGCCCACAGTGTGTTGGGCCCTCATATACCAATGAAATATCAGGATACTCTCCCACAGACACGTCCATCTTTTATAGGTTTCCCTCTCTAATGTCGCCAGGCTGTATCAAGTTGGCAAAGCTAAGAAGCACAGACCCTTTTTTCTCTTTCTACTTTTTCCATAGAAAGATAGAGCATAACACCCTTCTCCAGAGTGCAGAAAAAAGACACCATATCATATGTGAAATGAATGCTGGCATCTTGATCTTGGCCTTCCCATTCTCCAAAAAGTATTAGGCATATATTTATGTTCGTACCTTCTCCAGTCTCAAGCCTTTTGTTTCAGTGGTAAAAATAGACTAAGAGAGCTGCAGGGTGCCTTGGAGTATCAGGTCTCAAATCTGTAAGTCCTCAGGAGATCAAAGGACCACTGAGCAATGAACCGCTCCTCAGCTTCTCTTCAAAGTAGCATGTCCATTCTACATTAAGTCCTATTGCCCTTTTTACTATGAGCAGCTGGCTGTCCTGTGCGGCAGAGGTGACCTCTGTTTCCCACATCTTCTAACTCTGTTGGCAGAACGAGTTTGCCTCCACCTACCTCTCATTCCTCTTTACTCTCTTTACTCTAGCCTCACTGTATGTGTCTTCTGCTGTGAGTTTCTTTAAAACATAAGACCTTAATTGATATTAAAAAATTAAAACTTGGAGAGGAGGGTGGAGATAATTTACCCAGGGCAGCATATTCAAATACGAACACATAATTACTGTTTTAAAATAGGGTGTCAGGAAGCAAGATTGATTTAAAGCTGACACCTGTTTACACACAGTGAGCTGTCATCAGATGCACATGCAGGATCAGAAGGACCACATTCTGTTGCTGTGATGGCCTAGCTTTGACTTCCTTGCTTCTGCGAAGGGACAGCAAAACACATTCTAAACATGGGCTGTGCCCCTCTCTCACTACGATGTCCCTACTGGGCTCAGTGCTGTCCTAAGCACATGCAATGAAACAGGACTTTGGAGGGTCTGGAAAAGGGTATGGCAGAGAACAGATGAAGTTCTTACAAGAGTTTTAGAGAAGAATCTACCAATAGTCTGTGACCAAGGCAGGGACAATGGTATAGGAGGATGGGTAGTCCCTTATCTTTTGGGAGCATGCCAGGACTTCAAATCACAAAGTATAAACTTTGGAGTTAGGATGATTTGATTCTGAAGCCCATCTCTGTTACTTCCTAGCCAACAAGTCACCTCAAACAGGAATGTCCTCTCTTTTGACATTGAAATATAATGTCATCTATAAAATTCACACTTGAGAACCAGGCAATTGTGTTTAAAATTGCAAATAAAAAATCTCATGTTTTAAGTAGTTTATGATGGGCAGCATTCATAGTGGCCACATGTGGCCTGCAGGCTGTTGAGTGGGTATGGGTTTATATTTCAAGTTCTTTATCCATAAAGCTGAGATAATAACCATGCTTCCCTCAGAGGGGTGTCTTGGGTATGAATTCAGGGAACTAGCCCCGGGTCAGGGTAGGATAGAGGCATGGCAAATGGTGGCAACGGTTATTTTTAATATTGGGCCAAGAGTCCTGACCCCATCACTCATGGGATCATGTTAAGGAAGGAAGATTCATTTAACAAATAACCTGCTGGATGATGGTGAGCATCACACACTGTAAAAGTCCAGAGGAGAGGAGAGCAACTCTGTGGGAGGAGGAAGTCAGGGCTCTCATCTGTGTATGAAAGAAAGAAGCTCATGCTACTGGGGCTTTGCTTAGTCTGTTATGTGCTTCCATGAGTGAGTCCTTGGGAGTTCTCCCTGTCATCATCAGTCTTCATCAGCCCTTTCTTATTCTCACAGCATGTACCTCCTTCCACATCAGCATTCAGCTACCTCTAGTTCTTCTATAATTGAGGCATCTATTTATTTATTTATTTATTTATTTATTTATTTATTTACATATTTCCTCTCTGTGTTGCTGTGTGCATGTTTGTGTGTATGAGCACAAGTGTGTGCATGTCACAGCAGACATGTGGGGGTCAGAGACTGACCTCTGTGTCAGCCTTGACTTTCCACTTGTTTGAGACAGTCTCTTGTTTAAACTTTTGCTTCCACCAGGCAAGCTGTCCTATGAGATTCCAGAGACTCTGTCAGCTCTGTTCCCATCTCACTGTAGCAGTGCTGGGATTGCAGATGCTCAGTGTAGCACCAAGCTTTTACGTGAGTTGGGAGGCTCTGAACTTAGATGCTTAGGCTTGTGCCCAAGGCAGGAAGTGCTTTATCCCCTGAGCTGCCTCCCCAGCACAATATAATTGATTTCTCCCTTTTTGTTGCTACAGGGTCTCATGCAGCCCAGGGTGGCTTTCAGCTGACTATGGCCTTGAAGTTCTTTTCTCCCTGCCTCTGCCTTTGAGGGGTTGCAATCATAGGTTTATACCCCATACTGGACTTATAATCAATTTTCTTTAATTCTACAGATATTTTCTTTTCTTAGTGTGTGTGTGTATATTTAATACTGTATATTATGTACATATATGATTTACATGCGTACATTTTGGAATTCAACATGTGTCCACCCTGTACATTATTAAAAACAGCGTTTTCTCATCTTCTACCCTCAGTCCCTCTTTAGGAGCGAACCTTACCTTTCTCTGAAAACCATGGCTGTGCTGCTTGCTCTTGAATTGTTGTTTTTTTCCCTCTTCTTCAGTTTTCCCTTCACTGCGCACAAGTGGAGTTTAGCTTCTTCCTTTCTACGCCCCACACTACATGCGTGTACTTCATTTCTCCCCTAACTTTCTAGTATAACATGTCATTACTCTGGTTAGCTGAATATTTGGACATCTTTATATGATTGTAAATGATGCCTAATTTTATAAATTTAAACGGAATTTTATGTGCACACCTGCCCAAGAAGCCAGACATACCATCAAATGCCAGTCTAGTTGTCTTTGTGATGCCATTTTTTGTGAATGAAATTAATGTTTTAATCAGTGAACTCTGAGTAAAATAGATTACCCACTGTATGAGTGGGCCTCTTCTAATTAGCTGAAGGCCTTTGCAGAAAAAAATTGAGGTCTCCACAAGAAGGGATTCTGCTTCCAGACCACTCTTAGACTTTAGCTGTCATGCTCACTGATCTCTGGTTCTCCAATCTGCTGGGTCAGCCCTGCATATTTTGAACTTGCTATTGTGTGAGCGAAGTCTTCAAAACAATCTTTCTCCATACACATGCAGCTAGTTCTGTGTCTCCCGAAGCCCAGCTAATAGACTATGCAATAGTATTCAAGCTGAGCCACCAGAATAAACAATTCCTGGTCTTTACCCTTCTTTACTCAACTTCCTTTTATCCCTCTGAGTAGTAGCTGTTCTATTCTGTTGTTGATGTTTGCTTAGTTTTCTATTTACTCCTGTATAATTCAATCCTAATCTTGGCTGATTGGATCTCTCTCAACAGGCAGGTGCCTGGAGTACTCTCTGGGTTTCATCTTCCTAAAGTAGGTCTGTATTCAAGGAGGCTGAGTGCATGGACATTTCTGCAGTGTGCAGACCCAGTCCTTGGGTTGATGCTGTGTTGTCTTCGTGTTTACATACCTCATAAGTCATTAATAAGGAGCCCTCACTTTTATTTGGCAATAACTTACAAATTATGGGGTCACTCCTTACTACCAAAAACTTTTCAGTTAACTCAAATCTAGACAGGTGCAAAAAAGCCACCCTGAGTGATACTTAGGTGTCGTCCTTCACTGATCATAGAGATTTCTTTCCTTCTCCCATGTGATGGTTCTTCTGTCCCTCCAACAAAAGAAAATTTCTTAAAAACAAACCATTCTTTCTTATTGTATTTCTCAATCCTACTTAGCAGAAAGTACCAAACACAGTGGTGTGTGTGTGTGTGTGTGTGTGTGTGTGTGTGTGTGTGTGTGTGAGAGAGAGAGAGAGAGAGAGAGAGAGAGAGAGAGAGAGAGAGAGAGACAGACAGACAGATAAATAAAGACAGAGAGAGAGAGACAGAGAGGAGATATTGAAGTAGATGGAATAGGAAGAGGGATGTGGTAAGACACTCCAGAAGTAGCGAATAGAGAAAATATGAAGCAATCAGGGAGGCAGAAGGATAACGTCCATAAGTGGGAAATACTGAGGAAAGCGGTGTCTGTGTCAGGAAGGTTCCTATAGACCCAGTGCAAAGGACTGTTGAGAGTTACATAAGTTCCAATTGCAGAGTGGCTTGGGTGCCAGACTTTTCTACAGACTTATAGGCCTCAATGGACTTACCTCCCCATCTAATGGCATGTGATATGTGTAGTTAGAGAAACTCCAGATGGGCAGAATTTCACACTCCCCTGATCTTGGAACAGAAGTAGGTGACCAATGGCAGATGGGTGGTGGAGAGAGCCTAGCAACTGAAAACAGGGTGCCTTGTGAAGGTTTCCTGTGAATTTTAAAGTCCCATCTAATACAGAAGCAGAAGTGAAACCATTAGGACTCTGGCTGGTGGCCAGGGAGGGCTGCTGGGACTCCATGTAGGCAGAGCAGGTCCAGCGCTATGGCTTAGATAACACTAAGCTCACATGACTACAGACAGGCAATCATTAGCACCTCTTGGATATGTAGGCGCTTTCTGATACTCAATAGCACTAATCTGCTAATCAAGACATCTTTATTCACAGTGACCGCTTCCTGTCAGCACAGAGATGAGCAGACTAACTGGAACCTCCCAGGCCCAAACTTTAGCCACTACCTGTGTGGTGGAATCTTTGAACTTTCTCCACATGCATGGATAAACAAAAATACATTCCAGAGTCATTGACAATATGGTTCCCAAACCTTTATCAGCATCTTAGAAAAATCTTTAGAAGGTTTTGAAAAGAGGTGGCGCACGCCTTTAATCCCAGCACTCGGGAGGCAGAGCCAGGCAGATCTCTGTGAGTTCGAGGCCAGCCTGGGCTACCAAGTGAGTTCCAGGAAAGGCGCAAAGCTACACAGAGAAACCCTGTCTCGAAAAACCAAAAAAAAAAAAAAAAAAAAAAAAGAACATATGAAGATATATGATAGATACATATAGTTTCCAGACCCAAAGGCATGTGAGTAGGGAGGGCTGAGGAGATGGCTCCATGGACAAGAGAGCTTGCTGTACAAGTATCATGTCTAAGTTCCTGGCAGCCATGTGGAAGTTGGGCATGGATGCATACGCCATAACCCCAAAGTTAGAGGGTAGAGACAGGGAAATCACAGGAACTTAATGGCCAGGTATTCCGGCCAAAGTGGCTAGCTTCAGGTTCCCTGAGAGACCCTGTTTCAAGGAATAAGGCAGAGAGTGATGGAGAAGGACAGTTGATTTTCTTCTCTGGCCTCTACATATGCACTCACACTACATATGCATGTACATGTACATGCATACCCACAGTTTATTTTTTTAAAATAACAATTCATAATTTTGTGGAAATATGGCACTTTTCATGATTGTCAAGATCTGAGCACTCACATCCACAGTATGCCATCAGTAAACTGAGTTGCCACTGAGGCATTGTTCATAGGATGCGACAGATGTAGAATGAAAGGGAGTAAATGGCAGCAACGTGTAATAGTGTAAGTAAATCCCACCAACAACAGAGACCAAAGGGCACACACACACACACACACACACACACACACACACACACCGTGGTTCCACATGTGTAAAGGTGAAGTGGTTTTAGGATCCTGAAGTTACATGACTTGTTCTGTTCAGGAACAGTGGGTAGACAGGGCCACGAGAGGCGACCTGTAGAATGCTGCTAATGTTCTAGGTTTTTATTTTGGCCAGTAATTCACACTGGTGTGCTCACTTTGCAGTGATCCACATTAAATAAAAAGCACAGATAAACTAAGAGTAGAAAGATTGTACCTTTCAAAGAACAAGTCCTAGAAAGCTATTCAGCATACCAGTTGTATCATCAGACCAATTAGACTTCAGGTTAGGAGTGACGTCAGAGTATGAGTGACATCAGAGCTAAAGGATCTGTCCTGTAATAGAATGATCAGTTCATCAAGAGGAAGTTATTCCATGAACTACTACCAAATGAGTAGTTGCTTTGATGTATGTGAAGCAAATAGTTATATAACTAGAGAGAAAAAGGGGCTGTAACACCATTTCACAGTAACTCATGACACAAGCGAAAAAATGTGGGTAAATGTATAGAGGATCCTAGCTAAACAGACACCATGGGTTGAAAAGAACCAAATTCCAGCACTGCAAAATGTTTTTATTTTTCAACTCCAAAAACTCAATTGAGACAGATATCCTGGACAATCAAACACATTTTATTTTTTAACATTTATTTTATGTTTGTGAGTGTTTCCCCTGCAAATGTACTATGTGCCCATACGCATGCAGTGCCTATGGAGGCCAGGAGAGCCTCTGGTACTGAAGTTATAAATGGTTGTTAGCTATCACATGGGTGCTGAGTGTCAAACTTGGGTCCCCTGGAAGAACAGCCAGTGCTCTTGACTGAGGAACCACATCTCCAGCCCCAGATACTACATATTACAAGAATGCAATCTGAAGCAGCATGCTTTATGACCAGAGAACAATAGCTTAAAATATAACAATAAGATAATTTAAAAAGCCTTAAATATTTGGAAATTAAGATAATTCTAAATCAATGATGAATCAAGCAAGTTACAACAAGGGAAATTGGGAAATAATTTAGACTAAGTGATTATAAAATCACAGCAGATTACAGTTTGCAAAGTATAGCTGAAGCAATGCTTGGGGAAAATGCATAATTTGAATTCTTATATTAGGAAAAATGGGGGTTTAAAATTAATGCTAAAATGGTGAAATACATAAAATTAAGAGGGAATTGGATAATATAGTAAAATTAAAACAAAAAGTCAGTGACATCACAGACAAATAATTCTGGCATGATATGATCAGAATTGATCCTAAGAAAGTATTAATAATAATGTTGACAAACCCTAGAGCATCTGATCAATAAAAAGTACAAATTACTAATATTGATAATGAAATACACATTACTGTTTCTCTTTAAGGGCATTAGAGGAGGGAAGAAGCTTGTATCATGAATAATTTTGTATGAATAAATTCAACATTGTAGACTTCTTAAAGAACTCAAATTCCTTGAGGTATACCACATATAGAAACTGACACAAGAAGAAATAGAAAAATTTCATGTGCCTTTAAAAATTAGAGATTTTACCAGTGTGGTGTACATGCCTGTGACACCAGCACTTGTCACTAAGGCAGAAAGACCAAGAGTTCACTGGCCTGGAGTATATACACAGTACTAAACAAGCCTGGGCTACACAGTGAGAGTGGAAGGGAAGGAAACAGGTGGGGGGAGGGAGGGGAAAGGAGATGGCTCAGTGGTTAAGAGCATGTCTCTACAGAGGACACAAACTTAGTTCCCAGCAACCATATCCAGTGGTTTGCAACCGCCTGTAACTCTAGCTTCAGAGGTATTGGTGCTGTTGACCTCCATGGACACCTGTATGTACATGTGCATACCCCTACACAAACACACATATACATAGTGAAAAACCATCAAAAATCCAAATTTTAAAAAAGAATTTTTTTACTCCAACAACATAATAGTGAAATTTCCCTGCAAAGAAAACTCTCAGCTAGAGCCTCTAGACTCCCATCTTCTTCATCTGATGGCCAGATAGGAGTGCTTGGTATCATGCTGTTTCATAAGGCTGAAGTGAGTCCCTGAGTTTAATGACCTGCACCTCCTCTTCCCTTATGGTAATGACTTGAGATGGTCATGCAGCATTGGGATTTGGGATTTGTTATACAGCATACCCAGCCTGTGCTGACTGATAAAGCAGCCATAACTAATTTGGTATATATATATATATATATATATATATATATATATATATATATATATATATATATATATACTTCCATTAGGTAGAATAAGCTAAGCACTAAGAGAAACTAAATCCATTTTACTCAACTTAGACCAAATCAAGAAACAGAACTGAAAGATAGAATTTATTGTCTCCATGACTTGAGTCTAGTTCCTGATTTGGGAAACAGAATGATAGATTCAAAGCTCTCAGAAATGGGCCACCTCAAATCAAGAAATGGAGATAGTGGGTAGGCTAGAATATATTCTATTGAGCTATTGAGTTTTTGATGGATTGCCTAAGGTTGGGTGGGGATGCAGGATCATGACATGATCCTGCATGATCATGCAAGATCACTCCCAGACTTCACGTTTCAGTACCCAAGAAGGGGCGGAAGCCACTTGTTAGCTAAAATGGTTCAGTAGAGTGGTTTGTGGATGAAGGTACAGGAAAAACAAAATGAAAATGAATAAATGAAACAAAGCAAAGCAAAATCAGAATTATTGACATTGCTATTTTATTTTAGTAATATTAACTTTAAAATTCCTGTTGGATGTCCAAATAGAAACGTGAAGTAAGAATTCTGGCCTGGTGATACATGTTGTAGTTTTTCATTCCTTGTGATTTATAAGCAGGAGGAACAGAAAAGTTCCAGGTTGTCTTTGGCTACATAGGTAGTCTAAGGCTAACTTGAACTACACAAGATCTTAATCATAGCAATCAAGCATAACAGTTGTCACCTAAGCACTTGAGATTGTTTTTTGCACAATGGATCACGTGTTCATCAAACCACTGATCATAGCTGAGTGTTGACTGTACATCAGATTCTCTTAGGTCACAGGACCACATCTGCCTGTTTACATCCCAACTCCATGGATGGAGCTTGTGGACTAATTGTTTCTCCCAAACACATGGAAGATGTTCCTTAGCACAACAGAGGGATGGTTGGGGAAAACAGGATGCTCAGAAAAACGAGGGATCTCTGTGAAAGATCATGTATTAAAGGTCAAGGACATGATCTGTATCAAAAATATAACAGCTAAAGCTTCTTATATGTATAACACATAGAGCCAACGTACAGATACAGAGTACAAGTGTACATTGCACTATGTACATAGTGCAAAGAAGTGAGAAAATACTAGAATAAATACACAGGAACAAACAGAAGTAGAACACTTTAACCTATTAAATATTTAATTTTATTAAAATTAATATGCAAAGGTGGCATGTGATATGTTTTCAGACTAGGCTATGCCCAAGCACAGATATGTAACATATAACAACAAGCACACTTAGGGCATGCATGATCACAGTTAAAGGGATAGGGGCAGAATCAGTAAATTCTAAAAACTGAAAAGCTGATTACTAAGAACTTTCTAGTTGTCAACCAAACAGGAGGTGACTGGAAGTTGGGATGAAAGTCTTTAGTGAGGAAATGTTTCCTAGACTCCCAGACAGCAACATATTAGCACATCTCTTGAGGGTTGGTTAGAAGGTATGTGTATCACATGCACAGTACTGCAGTTCAATTCAGCTCTAACCTTGGATGGACTTTGAAGGGGACACTGAGCATCAGCTTCCATCTTTTCTTCTGAAAATGGAATTAATAGTATTACCTCCTATGTAGGGTCACTGTGAATGAAACATCAATTATACAACAGTTTGGTAGAGAATATTATTGACTGAACTCACAATTCATCTCATTTATCCAAACACTGCAGGCTAGTTCTGGGCTTAACTTCACACCCAGTTTAAAACACAAAACTCTTGGAATTCTACTTCTTGAGTTCAAATCTGACTCTCTCTTGAGCCAATAGCCATCCCTCTCCATCAGTCGGCCTCCCACAGTATTGAGAACAAAGGCATCATGGGTATTGTTCCTTTCCTTTATAGAAAAATTTCTACTTTGTATCTCAAAATGAATCATCATGGGATACAATTAAAGCCATGGACTCTTGATTCATTCACCAGAATAAAACACTTAGTAGCAATTAGCCATTGTGCTAAGTGAAGAAGGGAAATCTCTGGAGTCACATCCAAGAAGCATACAGAAGGACCTTCTATCCTGACTCTGTCACTCTCCTACTATTCCCATTCCCCTTGCTTACACCTGATATTCCAGGAGTCTGGTGTCAAGATCTGGATGCTTTAGAATTCTTACTTTTTTTTCCAAGACAGGGTTTCTCTGTGTAGTTTTGGTGCCTGTCCTGGATCTCGCTCTGTAGACCAGGCTGGCCTTGAACTCACAGAGATCCTCCTGCCTCTGCCTCCCAAGTGCTGGGATTAAAGGCATGTGCCATCACCGTCTGGCTGGATGCTTTAAATTTAAGGCCACACAACAGGAATAATTCCTCTTGTACATGCCCTACACCCACCCTTAGTGCTGGTTCTTTATGAATGACTACATTTAAAGCAGGAGGAGGTATGCAATTACTGCTGGAGTTTGAGGGTCTCACTCACTTGGAGGATGCTCTCCATGTTAGATGGTTGCTTATCTGGTCTTCACTACGGTCCTTAAATTTATGCATGCTTATGGAAGGAGAGTCCTGCAAAATGAATCAAATCAGGGCTAGATCCTGTAGTCTGGGTCTCCTGGTTAGAGACTACTGATTGGCTAAGAGCTACAATCTTCAGGTCGGCAGTGTCCTGGGGACAGTGACAGCCATGTGCTCCTCATTAAGTTCTCAGGAGTTTTTGTACATATGCCAATCATGATGCTAGCAGACCCGTTCTCACTTTTCCTTCTATCTCTGCCTTTCTTCCCTCTAACCTCCCACCCATGTATAAAGTTCAATCAAGTTTCCAGAAAAAAAATCCACAGTGTAATTCAGGAGCTTAAATCGATGGTAAGATTCACTGCACAGTGTATAGTTGCCAATTTAGGTTTTCTAAGAGAAAGAACAGAAATTATTAAAGAATTACCCAGCTTTGTTGAGACCCAGGCAATTAGTTCCCTGAATGCCGCAGAACCATTTAAAGCACCCATTGCTTATTTGCTGAATTAAAAAGCTTTGGCTATTATTTCTTGTTTAACAAACTTTGACCACACTCAGACTGGGGAGTTCCATACAAAAGATGTACAGGCCTGGAAAAAAAAAATTTTTTTTTTAAAGAAACTGATTAAATTTTAACCAGCTGCTGGGCAGATAGTTTGCCTGAGGCACATTTGTCAGTTTCAAAGGGTCTTTTTATTAATTTTGCATTTTGTATTTTGTTAGTGGAAAGAGCTCTCTCTTTGGGGACTGCCAAAAGCTATAGGCTGCGAATCTCGAAGAAGCCCAAGGACGCGTCTGAGAATGCCAAGTAGATTTGGGTTCCCGAGCACTCCCCATTACGTGGGCTTTCTTGGTCCTAAAAATATATTAACTTCAGGGGTGAGTTATTTGAATTAACTTTATGGGATCCCTGCTGACTTTGCTTTGGGTAATGTAAATCCTGATGTTTGTCTGTGAGACAACATCTGACCTTGCTGTGCGAACTTGAACAATTTATGTGACTTCTCTGAGACTCAGGCTTCTACATGAACTAATAGTGCAAGGGTTGATTTCAGGGTTTCCTCATAATAGCTTATCTGCTTTAGGACTGCTTGGTAAATTCTGACACAGAAAAGGTCCCATATAAGTGGGATATGGTAGCTGGGTCAGTGGCAAGATATACTGATGATGGTGATAATTATTCTATTGTTAAAAGCTAAACTTATTGTTGTGTTTGTATACCAGGTTCCATATTAAATACTATATGCATTATATGCATTTCAAATACGTATTTACTTATTTTATGTGTATGTGTATGTGTATGTGTGCCTGCTTGTATGCATGTACTCAAAAGGTGAGCCGGAGCCCTTGGGAGTCTGAAGAGGCATTGGATCCCCTGGAATTGGCTGTGAGCCAACGTGTGGGGGCTGAGAAACAAAACCTAGGTCTTCTACAAGAGCAGTAAGTGATTTTTAACAACTGAGTCATCTTTCCAGACCTACTACATGCATTTTAACATCTACTTTTCTCAGAGGAAACTTCTGATGCAGGGACCATCCTCAGTCCCTTACTATAAATTAGGCTATTGAGAAAGAAACAGGCTAATAAATGTGCCCAGAGCTAAACCCGAATTAGCTAAGGCACGACTTGAAAACAAGCCTCCTTGACACTGCTCACAGGTATATTTGCTTCCTCTGGTTACAAAATCAGCTCCTATTCCTGGGCTTGAAATGTACCCTTGCTTCACATGGATAGTCTACAATTTCAGATCTGCCTGGGCCTGGTGAAAATATTGATACTGAACCCAACAGTGCTCTGGAAGACATATACAAGCCTCTTTGGGCTCAGACAGCTCCAGGCTGGAGGAGCTGCCTGCAGGGAAGAGGCAGGTTACAGAGAGGAACCACAACTCAGGGGTTAAATGGAAAATACAAACCTCTTCTGTGATGCTGGGGATTTCATAAGTTCCACTCAAGCATCTTCAAACAGCATTAAATACAAAGTGAAAAAGTCTTCCCTCAGGCTAGAATTTGTAGAAGATTTACCTGCAGGAGAATATGGCTAAATTTCTGCCTGAAGACAAAGCATCAGGGCGTACATTTACAAAGTAGATGTGAGCAGGATGTGTATATATATATATATATATATATATATATATATATATATATATATATATATATATTCTGGCTATATATTCCTTTTTGTATTGCAACATAAATATATCATTTCACTCTTGGAACTTTTTATGCTAAATCAATAACCTGGCTGACTTACTTCTGCATTATTTAATGTCCTCACACATCAGGAGGGACAAGATGCCATCCTCCTCCTCAATGTGATCTTCAGATTCCTGTGGAGGGTTCTTTCACTTTAACTCCAAGGGAAATTTACCAGGGTATGTTGCTTGATCATGAATGTACCTTTTTTTTTTTTTTCTGATGGTGCTGGGGGATGGAACCTAGGGTCTCACAATGCTAAGTTCTGTCACTGAGGTACACTTTGTGTGTGTGTGTGTGTGTGTGTGTGTGTGTGTGTGTGTGTGGCTACTTTTTGTTTGTTGGTCTGTTGTTCATCTGGTTTGCGTTCTTCAATCATTGTTTACTCTATTTGTTAAAAATAAGAGGGGGGACTAAATTGTACCTTTCTTTTTCTTTTTTTTTTTTGCGTCATGCTTCAGGTGGAGACATAGGTTATGTCTCAAGAGGCTTATGTGATTCTTTTGTAAGACAAACTCTCCCAACTTCTGATAATCATATCCATAATAATAGCAATATGGCACATCTTAGAACTGGTTCTAGACCCCTAAAGAATGTACACACCATGTTAGTGGCATTAAAAAGGAACATACCCCCTTACAACAACATTGCAAAGTAGGTTCATTTGGCAAATGTTTCTAGACTTAAAATAACTCATAAAGACACGGGAATAAACCATTTTGGAGACACACTTCAGCATTTCATGTGTCACAGGGATTTAGGAATTTCACAACCAACTTGCAGGCACATCATTTTAGATTGAGGAGCCTGAAGTTTCTGTGGATTCTTGAGTAGTCACTGCACAGCAGCCTTGAGGTATGAGACAATCAACAGGCTACACATGCATGAAATTAAATACAACAGTTAAATACAACTGGTCATAAGAGCAGTGACCAGCATGTGAACTAGCTATAAATCAAGTGCACCAGAACTGGTCCATCCAAGATGGTCTAATGCAATGTCTACTGATAGTTGTTACTGAATGTCAACTTGACCAGATCGAGACTCACCTAGGAGACAAGTACCTGGACATTCCTATTAGGGATATCTAGATTAGGTTTATTGGGGTTGGAAGACCTGCCTTAACTGCAGGTGGTACCATTTCCTGGGTTGAGACCCTGAACTTAATAAAAAAGAGACTGTTAGCTAAGTGCCAGTATTTACCTTGCTTTGCTTCCTGACTGCAGATGCAATGTGAACAGCTGCCTTAAGCTCCTAAAGCCTTCTCTGTCATGATGGATGACATGACCCTCACATAAGCCCTTCCTCTATTAAGCTGCTTCTCTCAGGCATTTGGTCAGAGCAAGACAAGGAATTATATATATAACAAGCACTGATATTTGTTGTCTCTGATAATTATTCTTTTATGATGGTTTATTTCCCCCGAATGTTTGATGATCTTTTATCAAAAACTTTCATTTGCTTGATTTTAATTTTGGGGAATGGTTTGTGGTTTGAATTATTGTTTTCATCTAGCTATATATTTATTACTTCTGGGAACCCAAGACCTCTTTAAGCTTCATTCTGAACTTCTAGCTTACTGTGCCTAAGACAAAGAGTGAACTTTTGAGCTGGCCCTCACTCACTAGGATGAGGCTACTATTTGTCTTTCCCAGGCAAACCTGGAAGTCTGTATTTGCTTATCTGCCACACTCAACCTTCTGATCTTCTCTTTTGATTGGTAGAATAGCTGTGTGGAAAGCTCTGGGGTCTAAGAACCCAACAATGCATTCAAAATGATGTTTTTTCTAGCACAGTGTATATTGTGTCTGGTTCCTGCCTCCTGGAGGCAGACAGCATTTCCTGTTCTATTTAAGAACAGGAAAGAAGAACTGGCCTGGCCAGAAGGGAACTTCTAGAGATGGTGGGGGGATAGCTCTGATTTTTTTTTTATTCTTTGCTCTTATATTAAATCCTGACCTCAGTTTCCCCTCCCTCCATTCCTCTCATCCCCTACCTCCCCAACTTCCCCAGATTCAATCCTCTTCCCTCCAGAAAAGAGCAGGCTTTCCAAAGATATTAACTGAAAACAGCATAACAAGTTACAATAAGACTAAGCACATCCCCTCATATTAAGATTGGACAAGGCAACTCAGTAGGAGGAAAAGGGTCCCAAAGCATGCAAAAGAGTCAGAGACAGCCCCCACTGTTAGGAGTCCCACAAGAACACCAAGCTAACAACCATATCTGTAGAGGACCTAGCTGAGACCCACACAGGCTCCCTGCTTGTCATATAGTTCAGATTTTAGTCTAGAGGTATATAAATGTCCATGTGTTCTTATGCCTCCAATATGCCAAGCCATTCCCTCTGCTTCCAAACTACAAGACAATCACCAAAGCATCCTTGGAGGCACTCAGTCCAGGATGGCCACAGAAAAGGAATGATCAAAATCCATCATCCAAGCTTCCTGAGAGCTGTGGCCTAGCACCTGCTGGGACATTAGGTATGCTTGACACCCCTCTCTTTAGGCTGGGCTGTGGAGCAGGTGTGTTTTCAAGACAGTGATGACCATAGGTGTGAGTGACACAGGCAGACAAGTGTGAGACATGAAAAGTACAGGCTTCAGCAGCATGGCCAGGTGTATCAGGAGCACATCTGGCCACAGAACCCCAGGGGATGCTCTCCTAATGCTAGAAATGGAGTTGAGTGTGCAGGACTCCCAGGGGCAGAGTAGGAGCCCTGTGGAGATGAAACACAGAGATTGTGAGACCCAGGGAGTAGTAAGGGATCTGTCTGATTCTCACACCAAAGTGGGTTTCGGAATAGGAGGAAACTGAGGCTTGGGTGCATGTCTGGGGATAGAAGCATGATATGCAGTTCTGGACAAGAGAGAGTTTTAAACATAGAGTGAGCACTCTAAGGCAGAAGGTTGGGGCCTGCAGAGAAGGGTCCTTTGTCTTCAGGCAGTGCTTGCTCCTCCAAGCATCATCCTCCACTAGCACCAGGTGCTTTTGTCTAGGACCACAGCCTGCCTTTAAACAGCAACCGCCACCACACAAGGCACTTGGCTTTCAGCTCCACTGCACTCAGTACACCGAAGGAGATCTTCCCATGACTGTAACTGGCTTTCACACCTTCTTAACATCTGCTATTTTCACTTTGTAACAAAAAGAAGAAAAAAAAGGCAAGCAAAAAACGTTTGCTTTAGAATTCATGACATTGTTTGGCCTTCATTGATTTTTGCTTTTTAAATTTCTTAAAAATTACAATTATTAGCACATTTTAGTCATACAAATGAATGGCTTTGGGGTGACTTATGAACATGAATACATCAGGCTGTACTCAGGTCTACACCCTCTCTTCTCTGCTTGTCCCCACTTTATCCTTTATCCTTCCCTAGTAACTCCAATTCTACATTCAGTTCATTAGATTATATTTATTTTTGAGACATAATCTCATATAGCCAAGGATGGCCTCAGACTTCCTATGTGGTCCAGGCTGGTCTTGAACTTTTGATCCTTCCATGTCTACCACCCAAGGACTGAGATTACAGTGTTGCAAAACCATACCTGGCTTTGCATTTTATATTTAGTTCTACATATGAGAGAAAACAAGTTCTTGTCTTTCTGCATATGTCTTATATCACTTACTTTATTTGTGTTTAGTTAAGTGATATAATGTATCTATAGTAAATTTAAGCAATATACAATGTACATGCATATATACATATATTTGACTATATATACATATACTTGACTATATATATGTATGTATACACATACACATATATATAGTCATATCTGCAGAGTTGCAGTTTCTGAAAATTGGGAAATGAACATCTTTTAGCAGTGAGGGATTTATATATATATATATATATATATATATATATATAATGTATATAGTATTGTATATTCCAAATAGATCAATTTAAGGAAAAAATATTAAAGAAAAAGAAGTATATGTGACAATTAGATATGGCACCATCAGGTCATGAAGATGTCACCGTTATGATCCTACAGTAGGAAAACCAAATCCAGCACAATCCTGCTTGTTTGGCTCAGGCTGAGGAGAATGGGGAAGAGAGGATGTTACCTTCTTTAGTCACATCTCATATTAGCATCAAAACAAGAAGCACAACCCAAGTCCTCCAATAGCCATTACAGCGGTCACTGTCCTCCTTTCTAGGTGGCTCCTTAAGCTTGGACAGTATAGGAAACACACTGTCTACTTGTGGCAGTGAAGGCCAAGCCAAAAGCAGAAGTCGGTCCTCCCCAAGCTGAGTGCCAGTGAACTAGGGAAACAATCGCCCTCTTCTCCTGCTGTCAGCCTACTCCTTCCCTTTCTCCTGCCCTATTGAACAAAGGAGGCTACTCCTTAGCCTCGCTTTAGTAAAGGGATGTGAGGGGCCTCTGTTCACAATGTCTGTGTGCTTAGAAGGCAGCTGAAGGCTATGCATATAGCAAAAGCCTAGGTGGCATGAAGAGAAGGAGTCCTCCCCTGCCCCTGCCCCATCCATCCCTAACTTGAAATGGTGATCTCTGTCTTAGAGTATGAAGGATGGGCGGGAAACTATGTGAGTGCAAGTGACAAAGACAGCTGGGGAAGTAACCCTAGACTGACTCCCATGAAGATTCCTGCTGAGCTCAGAATTCCAGATGGGTCTGTGGGGTCTGGGAACAGAGGGCTGGCTTCTCTGGCAGAGTTTTGGGAAAGAAGTATGACTGCGGAGATGGAGTAGCTGATTAATATGTCTGCAGAACAAGGCTGAGGACCCTATCAGAGAGACTGAGGGACTCCCGTGGCACAGAAGTAAAGGGGTACCCAGTGACGGGGTGACCACGTAGGAATAAGGATAGCAATCAGCCAGGAGAGCTTGTCGAGGAACAAATAAACATGAAGATCTCAAAAAAGAGCTGGATTATAAGAAGAATTTGCCCTTCTCAGCAGATTTGGTGGGCTGAAATTCATGTTTGATTTAAGAAGTAGGCAGAAGGTCTTGCACGAGCTCAGAGGAAAAACAATTGTTAGTTGGATCTGTGAAGTATCTGGGGCAAGCCTTGGGGGAGGGATGATAGGCTGACGGGATGGGAAGTTGACAGAAAGGTTACCAATGGAGGGATGTTTGTTTGTTTGTAATGTGAAGAAATAAGTTTCCCAAGAAAAACTAAGCTAAAAAACAAAACAAACAAACAAAAACAGAAAGGCAGAGGATAAATGCCTGAGTCTCTGAGACTTGGTAAAGACCTGTGCTCAAAGGATGGTCATGGCATCCAGATGTGGACTGATGTGCAGAGCACATTGTCTGTGGCTGCTTGGCCTCTGAGAGGCAGGTCCCCAAGTGTTCCAATTGTACCTGGGGGGTATAAGGGATGACCTGATGTCCTGGCTTCTACCCCATTCTGTGGCTAATCTGGAGAAAAAGTGTTTTGGAGTCTGGTGTGGTGGTGCATGCCGGTGACTCCAGCACTTGGGAGGTAGAGGCAGGAGGATCCAAAATTCAAGGTCACCCTCAGGTCCACAGTGAGTCTGAGGCAGCATAGACTACCTCAAAAAACAAAGCTAGACAAAATTAAAATAAACTAAAAAGTAGAGGTTTTTAGACATTGATGAGAGATTAGATTAATGAAGTGGTGGGGTGAAGGACTTCAGAGGTTAACAAACCAGGTTTCCAGGCGGTAATTTCCGAATCCTCGGCTTTCATATCTAGAGGCATACCTACCCTTGGGGGTGGGGGTCCAGATAATAACAGACCTGTATCTGGAAAACAACATCTGTAGTGAGTAAGGTCTTGGCAGCAACTGGCCTTTCTCCACTCCTCTCTGAAAGGAGAAACATTTTGTTATCTCGCTATCTGTCACCCTGCCTAATATTTTGTCTTACACATACCAAGGGTGATGAAGAATCATTTCCTCTGACCTGCTCCAACTCAAAGAACATGTATTACAGGCAAACAGATAATGCAAACAGTGCTGGTGAGAGTGCCTGGCTGTGGGATGAATAGAGCAGAGAAAGTTTTCCATTAAACAGTGCAGTTTCTGTCTCTGGCTGTCGGGCAGCACGAAGATAATCCCAGGAATCAAGGCACTGCAAAGTGCATTTCTAGCTGGAGTGATCATAGCAGCCCTGACATCATACAGCTGCTGCTTTCCATAATCAATGTCGGAGCGGAGTTTATTCACCTCATGAGTCCCTCATGAGATCCCAAACCCGGAACCTGGACGGTAACATTTCCCCTAATTGATGTACGTTTGCTCAGGGAATTACATCCTGTTTGATTAATTTTCGGTTTGATTTCCCTCCTCCTGCTATGATTTCCATGGACAGAGTGGTTCTTTTGATGCATTGCATGTGGTAGAGGGAGATGAATCTCAGGGAATAGAGCTGGGTCCTAACGCTAGCCTCTTGGTTTGGGGAAAACTTTTCTATGGAAAGAGACCTGGATATGATTGCCCTGCAGTATCTCCATGTAATGTTTCCACTTCCTGTTAGGAATGGAAGAAGAATTACACAGTGCCCCAGACACCAGGCTAGAGCACTTATGTGTAGACTTGCATCACCATTATGAGGCCTGTGATTAACAAAGAAACAAAACCACACACTCAGTAAAAGTGAAGCACTTGATGTAACGCTGCCTTTTCTCCACCACTCTTAGACTAATTAAACCAGAATAGTTCCATAAAGAGCTCAGGCTTTAAAAGGGGTGTGTGTATGTATGTGTGTGTGTGTGTGTGTGTGTGTGTGTGTGTGTGTGTGTACATGCATGTTCCTGTGCAATGGCACTCTTATGGAGGTCAGAGGACATCTTGGCAGAATCAGTTCTTTCTTCCATCATGTGACCCTGGGAACCTAACACAGGTTGTTGGGATGATGGTAAATGCTTCTATTGGCTGAGCCATTCTGTTGGTCCCCAAAACCAGCGTTTTAAGACAATAAAATAACTGTTACTCTTTCTCACCACTCTTGGCCTCAGCTGTGCCTTCTTGCTGTGGTGTTCACTTATGTGCATTTTTAGGTAGAACTGAAATTACATGTTCTTAAGTAAATATTGCCTTAGAAATAGCTCTGTCAGATTCTCAAGAGTCTCCGTTTATTTATTTTATTTTTAAGAAGATGTATTTATTATTTTTAATTTTTATGTGTATAGGTGTTTTTCCTTCATGTATGTTTGTGTGCCGCATGTATGTCTGGTACCTGAAGAGACCAAAAGAGAGCACTGGATCACCTGGGACTGGAATTACAGATGAGTGTGAGCTACCATGTGGGTGATGGGAATTGAACCTGGGTCCTGTGGAAGAGCAGCCGGTGTTTTTAACTGCTAAGTCATCTCTCCAGCTCCAAGAGTTTCCATGTATTGAGCTCCCTTTGGGTCTACAGGTTCTAGCAGACCCTGGAGAGTTTTTGGTTAATGATGGATTCAGGATATGGAATACTCCCTACGGTCAAACTATCCTGCCATGTTGCTCTGTCAGAGACTCAGAAGGAAACTCCTGTGTGGCCTGCTCCCTGCGATCTTGGGTATCCCACCCTGTGTGATGCAATATTTTGTATGTCTCAGTGTCACTGAGAATGTCGAGTCTCTTTTTGAGAAGTTTTCCCTTTTTCTGCAGTTTGTAGCAGAAAGTTTTATGGATTCTGGAACTAAAACTTAAATTTACTTAGCTCCTGCTTCTCTCATTACAGCCAAAACGGCCACAGCTTCCTTAGGGGATTGGCAAAAGTAAACAGTAAGATAATGCGGGTGTTGCACCTACCTTCATGTCTGGTCATGCCACTGAGGAAATACTGAATGCTCATTCCAGCTTTTCTAAAAGCTCAGAGACCAGGGGACAGAGACCTTCTCCCATGACCATGGTAGCTTCTCCTATGAAGCAGACAGTTTTACTATGAGGGTAGAGGGAAAAGGAAGTGGAACATCAGAGAGTTGAAGAGCGTTCTCTGGAAGTGCAGCAGGGAGTGACCTCCAGTTCTTCTGATGAGATGCCCAGGATGGTTCTGCTGAGGCTGAGAAGCTAGGAGGGTCTTTAAATTTCCTGTATTTTCAAAGACCTCAGAAGCCAGGTATAGGCAGTTTGTCTATGAGTATAGGGGAGAAAGGGACTGTGATGTGACAGAGAAGATGGCACTGATAACACTGTGCATGAAAGAGCAGGGTTGTACAATAACCACACGGCTCCAGGGACTTCTTGGCTCATACAGGGACAAGGTCTCTGATATTTTCCACGAAAATCCTCAGCCTTGTTTGACTTCCACAATCACTGCTCAGTATTAGTTCTTCAGAAAGATCCATCTTAGTACTTGGGGATCCAGGTCTTCTACCTACTGTGGCATTATGGGTCTGCCAGGCTTCCCTGGTCAAAGGCAAGCTTCTTAAAGTGGAACTCATCTCCATTTATCCAAGCACTGAGTAGTGCAGACTCAACAGCAACTTAGTCTGTGGTGCTCATGCTTTAGTAAGGAATGAGTAGTCCTGAGTTTGAAGACACTCCTGTGTACCTGCAGAATAGTAGAGGTCACATGAAAGGGTGTTCAGGGAGATCTGACTTCATCCAGAACAAAGACTAGGGATGATGGTGAAAGGGTGGAGCAGAGGGGGAGGGCTGTCTGATTCTGTCTGCAGAGAACTCACGCTACAATTTGAAAAGCCGATAGTAGGTTTGTTACCTGCCCAGAGCAGTTCCCATTTATGTCTCTTATCCCTGCTTGCTTCATCATAGCTGGCTCTTCCACTCTAAAAGCTTTTTTGATTCAGAAAATAAACTAATAGGCAACCTGGCAATGGTAGTTAAATGGCACGTACAAATGAATACATGAAAGAAGATAGGAACAGAAAATGCTCTAAGCATTTGGGGCAAAGAAGTCAGAGATCCTCAGGATGCCTAGAGGAAGACTTTCAGCATCTTTATCACTCAGGTTATTGGTTGGAGCTTATGTGACATTTAACCAATGGGACTTGACCTTGCCTCATATGACCTTATGCAGATGATACCAAGTGCCACTGGTGATAGGCCTTGGAGATGAAGGTTCTAACTCACGGGCCTTCTAGCATTGTATTTGCTTAGCTAAACAATTCCATTAGCCAGAACAAGTCATTGTCCTTAGGCACTTGGCTCATTGTCCTTTCTTTACATCTTAAAGTAGTTAACTAGAACAATGTAATATAGGATGGAGTTGCAAGTAGGAAATAAGAGATGAAGGATGGTATACGTGCACAGCCATTGCCTGTACTGGTCTGAACTGGTCTTGGGGCGTAGGTTCTTCTGCTCAGAGTTCAGGTAATTTACATTATTTATTTGCCCAAGACATTGAGGGTAGTTAGGGATTCCATTTATTTTAAACAGAGAACACAAAGTAAGTATTGTTTCACTTGGTGCTAAGTGAAAGTTCCCAGGAGAGGGGAGTAAGAATGTTGCATGAAATTAGAAAGGTTGGGTCATGGTTTTTGTTTCTTTGTTTTTTTGTTTTTTGTGGCAAAACAAGGGAGAGAAAGTCATACATCACGTCGCTGCAAGGCAGATGTGAAGAACCATCACTGGACAATGAAGAACCAAGGCCACCATTGCCTTCCATAATGTCCTTCTATCCAAATAATCATCCTCTTCATCAATTGACCAGTCAGCCTATTTCTAAACATACCCTGAGGACCTACTATGGAGCAGTCTCTAGGATGAGTAGAGATGACACCTAAGACTCATCCCCTCTCATCAGCAAGCTCACTTTCTAAACGGAGATAAACAAGATTATGTTAGCATTTGTCTTCTCCAGACACAACCATGGCCAGCTCCTGGCCCAACCTCACTGGGTAGGCAAATAGAAATTATAAGCATGAGAGAGTTGTTCCCATTTCACATCTGGTGGACTAACTCTACAGCTGCCCAGGTCCACTCCAAGGAAGTGTGAAGTGTGAAGGAAGTATCAGGTTGTGTGAGACCAGAGACTGGGAAAAACACTGTTATTTTTCTTATATTCAAGATGAACTTCAGCAAGTAGGTTCTTGTTTCATTTTGTCTGAGGCAGAGAAGTCAGTCACAGAAGATGAAAATTGGATTTTGTCTTTGTTTTTCATAAATAAATGTGATTGTCTGCCTTACCCAATTTGGTAAGTTCTATAGTTTTGCCTCATTAACTTTTTAATTGTATATCATGACCATATTCCAAGTGATTAAAATGACTAAATCTTTTTGGTTATTTCAAGAAAAAATATGTTCGATTTTGTAAATATTCAGCTTTTTCTGTGAGTTAGAGGACTAGATGCATTGCAATTTGAAATTATTTTGAGTTAAAGGATCTTTCAGCCATAAGTCCTGGATCTTTGTCCTTTCTTTCAATACCAGATGGTAAGTAGAGGTTGAACTTGCCTCTGAAGTAACCCACAGTGTCTGGTCCCAAATCTGCATCACCAAGTCTAAATGAAAAGATACTATTTTACCTCTTCTTTAGTTAGTATTAAAAATCAAATTGCCTTTAAACACCTCATATTTCTTTATAAATATTAACATGCATATGAAATCAAAGCACTCTAGAAAATCCTCCCTGAGATGCATGTGGACAGTGCATAAATCTCTGAACAGTTTTACTTTCTCCCTTCTTGAGCAATGCTGGTGTCCTTTGATAACATCCTCTGGGTCTGTTTTCATCCTCATGCTTGTTCCTGGACCAAGAAATATTATACACATATATGGTCTCAACTGCTAGCCATTATTTGATATCAGATCCATTTATCTCATTTTTATTATTCATGATTGCCCTGCATTTCAACACCTTTCTGTTGAAGGAACAGTTGAAATATAAGTCCTGACCAGGAGCAACTTTCTGTTTCAAAACAGAAGATACACGGGAATGGTGTAAAAGCTACATGTTCATCATGGTACCCATGAAGGTCTGTGCACTACAGATGTTTAGACAGCATCAGTTGTGGTCTCTCATTAGGTGACCTCTGTAAAATTCCTGGATGCTTTCTTTATTGTGGTGATACAATGTGTACCCTAATAAACTAGTCTGAGGATCAGAGGACAGAGCCAGCCACTAGATTAGACATAGAGGCTAGACAGTAGAGGAACACACCCTTAGTCCTATCACTCAGGAGGCAGAGATCTGTCTGGATCTCTGTGAGTTCAAGGCCACACTGGAAACAGAGCCAGGAAGTGGTAGCACACACCTTTAATCTCAATACTGGGAAGCACACACGTCTTTAATCTCAGGAAGTGACAGCAGGGTGAAGAAAGTATATAAGGTGTAAGGAAACAGGAACTAAGGCAGTTCAGCTGAGAACCTTTTGAGTGAGGACTCAGAGGCTTTCCTTCTGAGGATTTGTGGAAATAGGATCAGCTGAGGAGTTGGTGAGGTGAGGTTGGCTGTGGTTTGCTCTGCTTTTCTGATCTTTCACCCCAATATCTGGTACCAGGTTTTTTACTACAAGACAATCTAAGATTCAAACAACACTCCATATGTTGAAAAAGAAAGTGCTTGCTGAATTTGGGCAATTCCATCATTCTAGGCAACTACTTCATTCCACTGTTTCCAGGCAACTGGGATGAGGTGGTATGACTTCAACTTCTTTATCACACTCAATTTAAATACTTTGAATCTCAGGGATCCAGCATCCAGTGGCAGGAACAGTGCAGTGGCATGCAGTCTAGATGCAGTGGTATCTTTAGAAGGCTAATGTTGGAGCCCTTTGATTTGAATATTTGAATTATGTATAATTATCCTTTCACTGTCTGCAGGTCAATGGTTACAAGTATGGCTTAACTGAGCCTTTGCTTCCAGATCTCATCCAGTTACAGCCCAGATGTGGGCCAATCTCATCAGCGACTCAGATGGAGAAAGAGCTGCCTCCTAAACTCACCTACATTCAGAGTTTTTCATGGAATCTAGTTCTTTACAGTTATTGAAACCATTTTTTAAAAGATTTATTTATATTCGATCTGTACAGACTTTGCCTGTGTTTATGTATGTGCACTTCATGTGTGCAATGCACACGGAGGCCAGAAGAGGGCATGGGATCTCTTGGGACTAGTTACAGATGGTTGTGAGCTGACATGTAGGTGCTGGGAACCAAACGTGGTATTCTCTAAGAATAGTAAGTGCTTTTAACTGCTGAGGCCTGGATCCAGCCCCTAGTTATTGAATTCTTGAAGGATTGATTATTTAAGAGCAACAGTAAGAGTTTTATTTTTGTGAGTGGGACTGTATTCCAAAGTAACAATAAAAATTATAGTATACTGAGCTCATAAACCAGGAACATAGTTGTTTATTACCATTATCTAATTTTAGATATTGTACAAAATTATATTGCTCTATTTTTTATACAGCTAGCTGAACAATAGGCATATTTATACCAACATCATGGCAGACATGTGGGTGATGGACTGTGCTAGATATTGTGAAACCTACAGCTTAGTGAAGAATAAGAATTTTTCAACTCCATTATTGTCCTATGGGACTCCAGTCACATGCACAGTCTAGAAATGTTATTGGCTTAAGGTTGTATTTATAGATCCTGAAGATTGCAGGAGTGAAATTTTACTAGTTCAATATGGATTCATTATGTCACAAAGATGTCTCTGATCAGGAAAGACTAAGGCTTCAAGAATTAGAAGGGGACATATGGGTGTAAAAATACAGAATTACCTTTACTATTCATTTATCTCTGTCTCCTTGTCCTGTTGGACATTCTCTCTTCTTTGTCTAATGAAGCTACTTTATCATACTCTGCTCCATAGCCAGAAAGGTCCAGAGTTTACTGTTATCCCCAGTCTTCTCGCCTCAGCCTTCTAAGTGCTGGGATTACTTGCACAAGCCACCACACCTGGCTTCCCCCATGTGCAGATCTCAAAAGAGAAAATTACTGATTTTTTCATGTAGTAACCTACAGTTACAGATAATTAGTCAGTTTGATCCTGGAGTCCCCACAAGTCTAATCACAAATCAAACCAGGAAGATTTCCCACAGAGAAATTAAAATTCAAGATATCCTCATAATGAATCAAAAATTCCATGTCTCCGCATTCGTCTGACTTCTTCAGATTATAAAATATAACAATGCCTGATGGTGGTGAGAGGTCGAGTGAAGGGCAGGGAAAGGGTGTTTACATTTGCATAAACTTTCTGGATAATTTGGTAAAATGCATGGAACAACTTAAAATGTTTATATCCTTTGAATTAGTGATTCCATTTCTAAAAATAAATCCTAAGGACATAATAATGCAAATGTGAAGAGATTGAGCCACAATAATGTTTATCATGCTATTAAAATGGCAGAAAATTGGATAAATCTAAATTTCCAACAGAAAGAGATTAGTGGAATAAATTTTGGTATAGCTGTGCCACAGAAATTCTTTCTGGCTATTAAAACAGTTCATTATAGAGGAATATTTACTGCTAAGGAGCGATGATCATTAGATGATCATTACATTTTGAAGGTAATTCAACAGGTTCTAGCATAATATACATACTATAATTTGTGTGTGTTCAAGTGTGTGTGTGTGTGTGTGTGTGTGTGTGTGTGTGTGCATGAAAAAGAAAGAGAAAGAGGGGGGTCTTGAACATATGCACACAAAATGTCCATAATATCTGTCTTTAGAAGAGGCATTATGTCTTTGCTTTGCTTTTGCTTATACACATTTCTAATCTCTTTGTGGAATATGTATCAGTGTTGTAGAAGGAACTGCCTGCCGGATATAAGATAATCATTCTGCCCATTCTTATCTGCCATTGGTCATCTTGAGTATGAACTTTCTGATGTCTCACTTAGCATGTCTACTTTAGCATCTGTAAAGCAGAAGCTCACAGAGGAACTCCCACAGTAAGAACACAGGGATGGAAGCGAGTTCCAGAACCTTTGTGATCTAACTGGAGTCTCTTTCTTAGAGATATCTCCTGAAATAATGGAAGATCTGGCCAACATCTCCCCAACTGGTGGTGTTCACAGTATGCTTTCCAAACTTAGGTGACAGGGAGATGCCTCAGGAACTGTGGGGACCAAGCCAGAGGTGAGTGGAGCCCTGACAATGTTGACTAGAGAGTTGTACCAAGAGCAGATACATCTGTGGGGACATATTGTTTGTTTCAATTGTGGACTGGCACAATGTTCCTTAACTTCCATTAGTTCATGTTATCTACAAACTATATTACTCATTATACTTGGATTTGAAACACTCTGACGAATCTAATTCAAGTTGACCTACATGATGGGGCTTGATTTGCTTTCATTATTACAAAGCCGGATGAAAAGTAAGGTGGTGGCATGCTTACATCAGGCCTTCAATTTAAATTCTGTAAAATATTCCTGGCCCCTCCTCCTTACCAGCTGCTCTTTGATCCTGGCTTGCAAGTAGAAGACCTACATTCACCCCAGACCCTAATTCTCATTCTCATTAAACTATCCCAGAACCCTCTCATGGGCAGAATGAATCACTATAGTTCCTGAATACTATGCAACACTTGGTTCAGACAATATTGTGGAAAATGGTGGTATCTTGACTGATTTGGGCCAATACAAGCCCAATTTGTCCTCTTGCCTGTGCTTCTAAATACATTGTATTGGAACACAAGCAGAGGCTTACTTAGCGCCTATGGCTCTTTCTTTCCTGATCCAGCAGTTAAGCAGTTGCCATTACCTGACTTACAACATGGGAAGTACATCTTACCCAGCCCTTTGTGGGAAGGTTTCCTGGCCCTCGGAGCAGGCCTTGCTCCTAGAGTTGAAGCAGTTTCCCTTATCCAAACTTCTAAGCCACTCTAGTACATCGAGGGTAGGTGTAGTGAGGAAAGCTATTCTTCTGTATTTTAAAACCACTAGAGAAGTTATTTTTCTGATATTTGCAGTCAGTCTAATCCAGATGAATCCCAAGCCCACCCTGTAATGCCTTTGCTCACCGTTACCTAGAGTGTTATATTCCAAAGATCTCTAATGCCACAAGCCTGTGTGGTTAATTTGTGTTTTAGTAAGGCCAGCCCTGCTCCACTCTGTCCCACACATATCCCAGTGTGGTCCTTTTCTTCTCTTGGTCTTCTGCTATTCTGGGTTGCTCTAGATCTGTGGTTCTCAATCTGTAGGTCACAACCCCTTTGGGGGTCAAATGACCCTTTCATAGGGGCCACATATCAGATATCCTGCACATCAGATATTTGCATTATGATTCATAATAGTAGCAAAATTACAGGTATGAAGTAGCAACAAAAATAATTTTATGGTTGGTGGTTCAGCACAACATGAGGAACTGTATTAAATGGTCTCAGCATTAGGAAGGTTGAAAATCACTGCTCTAGATGCTCAAATGCTAGAATGTTCTTGCTAAAAACAAATACATCTGGGATTTTCCAGGACTCTCTCACGTTGGATGGTTGTGCAGATGCTCCCTTCCACACATGCTCAGCTGAGTCTGCAATATCTGCCTCCACTTTGTAGAAATGCTCTTGTCACATCCATTATCACTGTGCTTGCTTGCTTTCTGGAGGTGACTGTAATGACAGCCACTTGTTGTATGGTAGGCTATTAAATGGATTATCTTTTAAGGTTCACAAATCTCTACAATGTTGAAATCATAGACATCCACTTTAAAGGTGGAGACACTCAGATTTAGCTGGCTTCAATTACATTGTCATGGTTTAGTATGGGGTGGAAGAGAACTTTGCACCCAAATCTGACTAAATATACAGTGTCACAGATTTAAGCTCTCTACTACATTGCCCTGTCTGGTTTCTATCACAAAATCAACCATCTCCAGACATTCATCTGGATCCTGTTTACTCTCTTTTTATTCCCTCAAGAAAGCTGCCAAACGAGGCTCAGCCAATGCACCCTCTTCTGTTGAGTTCTAACTTTGTCTTCCCAACTAAGTAAGTTCGAGGGATTTTCAGGTCAGAGGTTCACATCCTTAACTGGAACTGATCTATGTCTCTGGAGGTTTTGATTTATAGCAACCCAATGAAAGAGCTATAGGCTTAGGGCAGCTAACAGCAGTCCTCAGAATCTTTTGCTGCTCACATCTCAGTACCCCTAAGTACACACTCAGTACCTCTAGCAGGAGAGGCTCCCACAGTGGGTCCTTGGCAGAATTCCAGTATCCAGCACATGATGAGCTAGTGCAGGCAATTGGGTGGTAGAGTCTCCTTCCCTTGCATGTGTGGGTTACAGAGAACCTAGGCAAAGTGAGCTCAGAGACTAGAACTCTTTTAATTTCACAAAGACTAGGAAAGCAGGCTTCCATAAAAATGGAAAGAACAGGTACTAAGGCAGGCATGTGTGAGTCCCAGGCCTGCCATTCTCTGGCTATGGGAACTGGCAGGAGCCTTCTAATCCTGAGGTCTCGATTCCTATGTCTTCAGAAATGGAGGCAATAGTAGCAGCCACTTCATAGAACTATTGGGAAGGCCTAATTGGGATAACAACCTCTTTCACATTGGGCCAGATGCATATTGGGTGACTGTTAAGCATAAGCTTTGATTAGCAGCTGTGTCCTTACCTGCCTTAGAGGGCTTTTTCGTCTTCATAGGCATTGACTTCAGTTGAGGCTGTCCATACCTCATTTTCATCTATGGTTGACCATGGGGTGTAGTTCTGTACCACCCATTAGTGCCCCCTTGAATTTTCTGGCCTTGCCTTTGAGTTCAGCCTGGGATTCTGATGACACCAATTGCCCAATTGCCCAGCACGGCTTCCATTAGCTGTGAGCATTTGCCCTCTTCTCCCTCAAAAAGACCCTGCACCCAGGGAAGTGAATGTCAAAACACTAGACCTGTTGCAGAGCCCCCCTTCCCCCCTTCACTTAAGAGTTCTCAGAGGTCAAAAGAAAATAGACTTAAATGTTTCCCAGTCAAGTGTGCAGCCCTCACAGCATTCCACAATGGACCCACGGTGGGAGCTTTCCACACCTTCCCCAGCCGCTGGCCGCACAAATTGATCTAATATTGACTTCCCTGGGGTTTGTCTCAAGCCATTGTAGTCCAGAGCAGCAGAGTGCATCCTCCATTAGTTGGAATTAGTGGTTAAAGCACCTGGCTTATTTTTTTTTCTTCCAATGTGAAGGAAAAGGAGTTTCTCTGTGGAGAAGAGAATTGAGTGGAACACTCACTTTGAGTCCTTTTTCCCCCCTCAGGGTTTGTAGGTTGTGATTGATGAAGTCAGTTTTCAATAAAGCCCCTAACTGAACAGACAAATATCTGGAAATAAGTTCAAAGAAGGATGGAGGGAAGAAAGGCTCGCACCATAAATCATTCATAGGATTCCCTGCCTGAGCAGAACAGAACCACATGGCTGCTTCCTCAAAATTACCAGCTGCAGAGACCATGGGCATGAGCTCCATGGGCTAGTGTTACAGGTGAATAGACTGAGGCATGTGGAAGAAAAGCAAGGGATATGTGAGTCTCCAACCTCCAGGCTGGAGTCTTGATGTATGCACTGTGTCAGCTCCAGTGCTCTGGACTGCCTACCTCACACACTGCTGTTACCTGAAGCTATGTCCCCTCTCAATAGGACAACATTCCTTTCCCCAGGCTATTGAGAAGCTGGCTGAAAATATGAATGGTAATGTGCCTTGAAGAACCTAGCATTGAACTTCATAGACTGACATCAGTTATACTTATTGACTGAACTTGTTGTTTGTGATGATGGATGGAGTTTTATTTCATAATTTGGGCTATTTTCGGTGCCTCTTTATGAAATTGTCATGGTTAGTTTTAAATGTTGGCTTACAATGTAGAATCACTCAGGGGGATAGTCATAATGAGGAATTATCCATAAGATAAGGTTGGCCTGTGGATATATCTTTGGGGGGACTGTTTTGTGTGTCAATTGAAGTGGAATGATCCACTCTGAATATAGGAGGCACCCTTTCATGGGCTGTACCCTGAGCTGTGTAAGAGTGAAGGAAGCTAGCTGAGGGAGTGAGCAGGTTGCCCAGGTGCATTTGTTTCTCTTTACTCTTAACTGAATGTGTTTGTCAGCCATCTCCAGCTCCGGCATCTCTGACTTTTCTGCTATGATGCCCTGTAACCTGAAATTGTAAGCTAAATAATCATTCCCCCGCCTCCAAGCTAGGTTTGGTCAAGGTATTTTATCATAGCAACAGAAATGAAACTAGCACATAAACACACCTTCATTTTCTTCTTTGGACCTCAGGCACACACAGCTGCTCAGAATATGTGTTGCTTGTTAGGACCTGCTGGACCATTGTTTCTGCTTCTTGCAGGTCTCACGGTGGACCTGTGTACAGCTTGCCACATCCTAAGTGGCACTGTACAGGAGAGCTGGCTGATGAGAGGAACTGGAAGACACCCATGGCATCTGGCTCTCCCTCAGTCCCAGTTCCCTTCACAATCCTGCAAAAGGTGGGCATGGCTGATACCAATGTGACTTGTATGCTTTAGGAAGGAGACTTGGAGCTTAGAAATTCTATGCACTCACTGATGCTCATGCAGCCATCGAATAGCAAAGTCTTCTGCTAATCCTTGAGTTCCAGGGTGAGTCTATTCCAAACAGATCATAAGAGAGTGTGTGTGGAGCCAGGCCTTTCTGTGATTTTTAACTCCTTTCTGGATGTAATTTCCAGCCAACAGATCAAGTAAAATATTCACTATCAAAATGTAATGCATTTGTAAACAAGAAGCTAATTAACCTATCAAACCCAGCACAGAGATGGTTGTTTTGGAGTTCCTGAAACAGTTTCCTTTTATCTCACTTGTTCTTAGAAATGGGCCTGTGAGTGATTTGGGTCTGAAATGTTCCCCACAGGCCATGTGTTTGAGCACTTGGTCCCGAGCTGGTGGCACAGCTCTTGGAAGGTTGTGGAGCCTTTATAGGGGGAACATTGCTGGAGGAAGTGGGCGTTATAGCCTAGCTACCTCCTGCCTGCTCTCCGCTTCCTGGCTGCACATGTGCCAACCTTCCTCATGCCATTGCCACCATGCCTTCCCTGCCATGAAAGATGATATCCTTTCTTACGTCAAGAGCCGAAGTCAGCGCCTCCTCTCTTGTGTCCTGTGTCAGACATTTTGTCATAGCAATGAGAAAAGGAGCTAACACAACCTGAGAAGGGGGGAGGGAGGAGGGAGAGGGGGAGAAGGAGGGGGGAGGGGAGGAGGAAGAGAAGCTGTTACTGTTATATTATTCAATTTTTTTAAAAAAATGGAGAAGACTCCAGGTGGGAAAATGTCTTGTTTGGGTGCACACAGGTATGGCTAGAGTTTTCCTGGTTTCCAGGACAAATCTCTCTCACCCGCCAGTCCCACAGCTGCTCAGACCCAACCAAGTAAACACACAGAGACTTATATTACTTAAACTGTTTGGCCTAATGGCTCAGGCTTCTTGCTAGCTGTTCTTATATCTTAAATTAACCCATTTCTGTTAATCTATAAGTTGTCATGTGGCTCGTGGCTTACCAGTATCTTAACATCTTCTCATGGCAGCGGCTGGCAGCATCTCTGTGACTCAGCCTTCCACTTCCCAGGATTCTCTCCTCTCCTTGTCCCACCTATACTTCCTGCCTGGCTACTGGCCAATCAGTGTTTTATTTATTAACCAATCAGAGCAACACATTTAACATACAGAATATCCACAGCACATAGGCTGTAAAGTTGTAAGCTATGTTCAAATCTGCCCTACAAAGCTTCTCGTTTTCTATTACACCTGATTGTATCCAGTAGTGTGTATACTTTAGTAGCAATTGTCTATGACATTATTTAATATTATTCAGTTCCTGCATTGTGCCAGATTCTGACAGGTGAATGTGATTAAATAATTTATTAAATATTCCAATATACTAAATATGCAGATTGTTTTAATCAACTAAAAAGACACGAGATTCTATTAGTGAAAATAATATGAGATAAATAATAACAAATTCTCTGCTTCTGTTTTATATGAGTCACTAGTTGACTCTGCAGCCAATTCATCCCATCACTCTAAGCCTCAGTTTTTCATATTTCTGTACCAAAAGTAGTAGCAGAACCTAGATCATGAGGTTCTAATATGGAATACGAAGTAGGTTAAAATGTACGCAGTGCTTACGGTAATTATTCAATGAATGCTAGCTATTCATACTCTATACTAACCTTCACATAAGGACTAACTCTCTTTAATTCTTTCCTGAGCTCACACACTCAGGCTGGGTTGTTATGTGCCTTTTCCTCAGGAGGCATGAACTTTCTTCTTCACTCAAGGTAGGGTACCAATTATATGCAAAATGCCTATTCCAGGTTTTTGAGTCTTAGAAGTTTCCATTCTCCCTCTAGAAGAAAATGGCTATACACAACAGGCACACTGCATCCTTCTACTTGTTTGGGAAACTATCAGTCTCCATCTGTAGCTACGCTTCGTGTAATGGGCCCCACATATTTTGAAATTGCTTACATAATGATTATGTCCCATCTTCTTGATCTTTTATATTTGAAGGCCCTCCCACTCCCAAAATAGTCCTGAATTACTCGTAAGCCATATTTCATCTTCCCCTTCCATGTCGGAGATGTAATCTAGGACATTTATATGAGGGATATGGGTAGTGAATCTTTGAGTACAGCTAGCCCCCTTATACATTCATAGGCCATGGCCTATGTTTGTAAGGATATGGACAAGGGCCAGGATGGTTGGGGAGGGAAAAGTTTTGCTTTCTTATATTGACTGCTTTTGGTTACACACTGGGGTGTATAAGGATATGTAATTGAAGCTGCCATTATATTAAAAAAATCAAGATACTCAGTTATGAAACATAGAACATATAATTAACTTTATTGAGCAGAACAAAGCGTTTTATAAAAACTCACTTAGACTGAATTAATATAAGGATGTTTAGCATAATGTGTATAGTTCAAATTACCGCCTACTAATCATTAAGCAGTTGAGTGGGAAAGTTGTTAGACTTTCAGTCTGCAAGCAGAGGAAGCCAAGGCCTGTTTTCATCGTCTAATGATCAGATAGAACACACACTTGTCTGACCAAGGGGTGTGAGGTGCACATCAGCTTCTGCTCTGAGACTTGGCATCTTAGGTTGGTGGCATCATTCTGCACACCACATTTCATGTCTGACTTCCTGCCCCATACAGCCACTGTCTTTCCATACTGAAGCTTTCCCACACCCTGCTGGAAACAAGGGTCCCCTTCCCACCCAAATCCCCGTGCTAATCCTGATCCCCAATACTGTTTGAAAGGCTATGATTGGATGACTCTGCCTCGCTGGGTGGACTCCACAGCTTCTACTGTTGCTTCTGCTTGCAATATGCTTTATTTTTTAAATTATTTTTTATTCTGACAGCCCATGGTCCATAGTATTTGGAATGTCTAGGATAGCTGGGATGACTGAACCTTCCTCTACACATCCTCTTCACTTCTCCTGTAGCAAGGTAGTCTGAGCTTGTTCTCCCTTGATGACTTAAGAGTTCCAAAGAACAGAAAAAGATGGTAAATTGCAATGATCAAGTACTTACCAAACATTTGTTTATTTCATATTTGTTAATATTCTATTGACCCAAAGAAGCAATGGGGCCAAACTAAGTTTCAAGGGATGGAGGCACAGACTGTTTCTTAGAAAGAAAATCACAAAAACAAAAAGCACAAAGTAAGGATTAGTAGGATTTGAAAAATCAGAAAACAGAAAAACCAAATCAAACCAAACCAACCTATTTTGCAATCTATCAAGGTAAACTTGAATGGCTGTAGAAGAGATTTTTTTTTAAATGTTTGGGAACTCTTACCATAGCATCTCTAAGAACCTTCCTTAATTGACTTTTATTTAATTGGACTATTCTATAATTACATTCTGAAACTTACCAGTGTTCTTCAACCACAACCCCATCTTTCTTGAAATATCTATCACAGCTTGGGTACCCAAAGTGTGAAGGCCAATTAGTCTGGTCCAGGTCACTGACCTAATTCAGTGTGAGTCTCCAATTCATGCATACAGTAGGAGACTTGTTAATTTATAACGTGCTCCACTTTAAAAGTTCCCATCCTAACTTGAACCAGATTTTATGTTTTTTTTAAACTGAAGTCTTTGATGTATAGGCAAGAGCTTCGCATCTTAAATAAATAACAGGTCAAATTCATATTTAGAGACATGAACCCAGAGCTGCACAGTTTCATCACTAAGACCTACTTTATGCTGGTTTCTAAATTGGAACACCTCCCAAGGAGACTGCAGGTTCCTCCTTTTTATGACTCTAAGTGGCTCTGCATGGGTCTTCAGCGTGGCCATTCACCTCTTAGCCTGGATCCATGACTTAGCTGTGTGAACGGTTAGGACTGTTCTAAGTGCCCAAGATCCTCCATGTCCCTGAACCTTTGTTCAATTAGTCAAAACCAGACTAATTGGCTTTCACACTTAGGGTACCCAAGCTGTGATAGAACCTTTCTGGCTGGGACTCTTCCCAAGGGCTCTACAGGGTTCCCTTCATCTGGACATTTCATTGTGTTAAGACACAGGTTTCTATGTGACTTTCTTCAGTAATCCTTACTGTTTTAACATTGAACACAGAGAAAGTGTCTCTGTGACCTTGTTATTCTAAACTTAGCCAACCAATAAACTATAGATATCAAAGGAATGTACTCTATGTGTCTCTTGTCTGGACTTCTTTCTCCTCTGGGCTATGAGCTTTGAGAGACAGAGGTCACTTACAGCTATTCTGATAAGGTTTGACATACATCAGTAGTCTCTAGATATTTGTTGATTGAATGAAATCTCTTTTAGAAATCAGGTTCTTTTATTTTTAGGGGAGAGAACCAATATGCGATTTAATAATAATATGGTATCTGTTATGAGATATTTGATTACACTGTGTAAATATATGTCATTGTGATTGGTTTAATAAAAAGCTAAATGGCCAATAATTAGGCAGGAGGTATAGGTGGGACTTCTAGGGACAGAGAGATTCTGGGAAAAAGAAAGGTAGAGTCACCAGCCAGACACAGAGGAACTAAGGCATGCGCAAGAAGAGGTAAAAGCCACAAGCCATGCAACAGCATGTAGATGAATAGAAATGCATTAATTTAAGTTAGAAGAGCTAGTTAGAAACAAGCCGAAGCTAAAGCCAAGCTTTCATAATTAATAAGAAGTCTCCATGTCATTCTTTGGGAGCTGGCTGGTAGGACAGAGAAAGACTCATTACAGTTATCCATGGTTCACATGTATCAGACACGTATTAGCTATCTTATAGCTCATTTAATCTACCTAAAATTTCTATGAGGTGAGACTTAATATTAACATTTAAATATTAAATTTAAGGAATTATAGAAGTATTACTTCTGCAGGTAAATTTCTTGATTTTCAAGTATTATTATTAATACTTGAATATTATTAACTCTCATTTACAAACTAAAACCCAGAACAACAAACTTTGCTAAAGATGGGTATTTTTATCATCTTGTTACTAGCTGCAAACATCAGAAGCCCCAAAGTAAGATGATTTAAAAATATAGATGATTTTTCATTTTACTTGTAACAATCCCCCAAACTGACACCTCCACAAAACTAGTTAATTCAATGGGCTAACAATTTTTCTAGAGCCTCAGCTTTTCTACCTTTCTATTCTAGTTTCCTGTCTGTCATACCCATCTTTAGACTAATTCATCTAATAGGAATTGAAGTTCCTAGTCCAAATTCACCCAGAACGGCCTCAGCAGAGAAGAAAAGAAGGGTGTCCTTTTCCTTCAATCAAGAGGGGAGACTTTTCTAGTAGCCACATCTTGGATTTCCATTCTGAACTCATTGTCTGTACTGAACCACATGCTCTTCTTTAAGTCAATTAATGAGGAGATAAACGAGTTTACAATTCAAGAGCTGCCTCAGGGGTAGGGTCACCAAAGAGAATAGGTTTGGGAAAAAAAAATCAATGGATTCCAGTTGAAGGCAGGGGCTTAGGAGAGGATGGAGTTTTAGGTAAGAACTTTCCATTTGCTGAAGTTTTCAAACCAATATTTGAAAATCAAGAAGTATAAATACAGAAATAGCATTTCTATAATTTTAAAGATTTAATGTATTCAGTTCTTGAGTGTGTGAGGCTTTTGATTAGGTTTTCATTGAATCTACAGATCAATTTGATGTAAATTGATGTACTAACAATATTTATTGGGACATTTTCCCTGCTTTTTTAGGAATTTAACTTCTTTCAGTGATGTTTTGCGAATTTCTGTATAGATTCTGTATGTGCTTTTGTGAAATTTAATTTTAAATTGTGTTTCTTGATGCCATTATACATAGCACTATTGGTTTCTTTAATGGTCATTTCAATTAATTGTTGCCAAATACAGAAATGCCATTGATTTTTTATTTGAGTTTGATTTCATTAAAGTATCTTATCAAATCACTTTTGAAAGTTCATTGGAATTTCAAAATAACCATGGCAACTAAGAATAAAGATAGTTTTACTGTGTCCTTTTTGATCTACATGATATTTTGTGATTTTTTTGTATTTTTTAAGATTTATTTATTTTGTGTGTATAAGTGTTCTACTTACATGTATGTATGTGTACCACATGCATGCCTGGTGTTTGCAGAGGTCAGAAGAAGGCATCAGATCCCCTGGAACTGGGGTTATGGATAGTTGTGAACCACCATGGGGGCACTGGAAATTGAACCTGAATCCTTTGGAAGAACAGCAAGTGCTCTTTGCCACTGAGCTATCTCTTCAAACTTGATGTAACCTAGACTTATTTGGGAAGACAGTTTTAATGAAGAGTTATTTAAATCAGGCTGGCCTGTGGGCTTATCTGTGAGGGTTGTCTTGGTTGTTAATTAAAGTGGTGAGACCCATCCTGAATATGGGTGGGACCATTTCATGAGCTGATCCCTGAACTGTATATGAGTGAAGAAAGCTAGTTGAGAGCACCAGCAAGTAGGCATCATGGGTGTGTTTATTTCTTTAGCCTCTTAACTGTGAGTGTGAGACAACCAGCTGCTCCAGTTCCTGCCTCAACTTCCCCACAACAATGGACTACAATCTGAAATTGTGAGCTAAAATAAACCCTTTCCTCCTAAGTTGCCTTTTGCCATCAATAGACATGAAAATAAGAAAACAATCTACATGAGAATTTTTTTATTTTCTATTTTTGTGGCTAGTGTTTCCAATATAGTGTCGAATAGAAGTCATGAAAGCTGGTATTTTATCCTAGGAAGCAACTAGATTTTCGCCATTAAATACGCCAGTAACTGTACATCTTATGAAAATGTATTTTTTCAATGTGAGGACATTGCTATTCTAATATCTTTACCTGTTTAAATCATAACTAAACATGGGATTTTTGTCTAATAGTTTTAGTGTCTACTGAGATGATCTTATGATTTTTCTTTTGGGGTCTGCTGACACAGTAAATTAGACAGGTCATTTTTGGAGTGCTCTTTTGGTCTTGTATCTCTGAAATAAACCCTATTTAATAGTAGCCTAGCATTCTCTATATGGGATTCAATTTTCTGGAGCTTTGTTGGGAATTTTGACTTATTCATGAAGCCTATTTCTCTCCAGCTTTCTTATCTTACATTTCTGTTGGTTTGGGTCTTGGAGTAATGTTGGCCTCAAAATTAGCTGAGAAATGGTCTTTCTTCCACATTCTGAAAGAGTTGGTGTGTGATTGATACAATTTTGTAATTCATTCCTTGGACTTTAGTAGAACTTGGTATAGAAGCTCTCTGAGCTTAGAAGGGTTGTTGTGTGAAGGTGTTAACTCTGCATGTAATTATTTAATGACGGTAGGACTATTTATGTTATCTACTTCTTTTTGCTAATTTAAGTTATTAAATTTATGGATATTAAGTTTTCCATAATATATGATTCCTAAGGCTGGTGGTATTTCTCAGCAGTAGAGTACTTGCTTTATAAGTAGAGGCCTTCAGTTTAATCCACACTGTTGCAAAAACAATCCCAACAGAAAAATGCCATTAGTCCCCTTCATATAGTGTCACACACTGTACTTCTTCTGCATTCTCTTTCTTATGCTGCCCGTTGCTGTTTTCTCTACATTAATTTGCCCACAGTTTTATCACCCAAGGGGTCACACGGAGCCATCCCTTTGTTCTATTGGCTTTCTGTACTCTTGACTGTTTGAACAGTTACATTCACTCTGCCCTTTGTCTTATACACTTTGGTTTTGTTCTTTGCTAGCTTCTTGAGATTGAAATTCAGTTTATTTGCTTAAGAAATTTCTTTGGTTTTGTTTTTCAAGACAAGGTCTCTCGGTAGCCCTGATTGTTCTGGAATTCACTCTGTAGACAAGGCTGGCCTCTAACTCAGAGATCTGTCCGCCCACCAGCCCCAGCTCGCTTAGGAAATTTGTTTGAGAACTTTCTTGATTGATCTCTAACAAAAAATCTTTTGATATTATTTATTTCCTTTTAAGCCAAATAATTTACATTTTTTTCTGCAGGAGTGAGATAATAAATATGATGATAAAATATACAATACAATGCTGTCTTGCCATTGCCTCCTCCTTTTCCTCCTCTTGGAACCATTTAAAAGCACAACATTTTCTTATCTTGAGGTACATACATATCATAGTGTGTTGACCTTTGCTGTAACTGTTGCTTTAATCACACAACATAAACTTTAATGTGTTGTGTTTTATTGTTATTTAATTCAAAATATTTTTTGGTTACCCTTGACACTTCCTCTTTGACCTAGATATAATTTAGGACTAGATTGCTTAATTTGCAAGTTCTTGGAAAGTATGAGGATATCTTCCACATATTTGCCTGTAGCTTAATTACATTTTGTTAGTGAGCGCACTTAGCATGCTTTCAAAGTCTTAGAATCTTGTTAAGAAGTGTCTGATAGTCTGTGTTGTTTGTACTTAAGAAAGAATATGTGTTTTGCTCTTATTTGTGGAATGCCCTGTATATAAATGTCAGTTCATTCAGGCTGGTTGATATAATTGTTCTTGTTCTCTAAATCCTTGCATATTTTTTTTCTCCTCATGGCTTCATTTATCACAACGGACATTGAAGTTCCAAATAATAATCACAGGTTTGATTTATAACTTTTTAAAAAGATTTACTTTGTGTTTTGTCTGCATGTATGTTTTGTACACCATGTGCGTACCTGGTGCCAAAGGAGGCCAGAAGAGGGAGTCAGATCCCCTGGAATTGGAATTACAGAGGGTTGTAAACTGCCATGTGGGTGCTAGGACCCAAATCCAGGTCCTCTGCAAGAGCAGCCGGTGCTCTTAACTGCTGAGCCATCTCTCCAGCCCCTGAACTTACTGTGTATTATTTCACTTTTAGTTTTCTCCTATTTTAAGAAATAATAGGTGAATTTGAAACTTTACTGGCTTTTTAAAATGTATCAGGGCTTTTATTATTATTGTGTAGAATTCTTCTTTATGTAATACTGTTTGAAGTCTAATTTTTCTGATATTAGTACAGCCAATCTGCTGATTGTTTTCTCAAGAAATGCTTTGCCTAGCATTTTATTTTTACTTTGTGATTCTTTATTTAACATAGACATCATAGAATTATTTCTTAAATCCAATATTACAGTTTCTGATTTTTAATGTTTTGTTCTCTCACATTTTATAATTATCGACAGAATGGGGCTTTAGCTTATCATCTCTCCACTTTATTCCTGGAGGGAGGGTGGCCCCTGCAAGTGTCATGACAGCAGGAAACCCATCTACAAAGAGGTGAGAATAAAAACTCGGTTCAGCCCCGACTTAGTCTGCCAGGCTGGATCAAACTTCTAGAGCAGTGGTTCTCAACCTTCCTAATGCTAAGACCCTTTAATACAGTTCCTCATGTTGTGGTGACCTCCAACCATTAAATTATTTTCATTGCTATTTCATACCTGTAATTTTGCTACTGTTATGGATTGTAATGTAAATATCTGACATGCAGGATATCTGATATGCAACCCCTATGAAAGGGTTATTCGACCCCCAGGTTGAGAACCACTGTTCTAGAGTCTTATGCCAGGCTGTTTATTGTCAGCATATTTAAACACAATATAATTTGAAAAAAATTGTTTACTGATATAACACAATCCTAGTGCACAAGGAAGCAATAATTACATTAAAACTTAACTCAAAGTACATGTCACTTCTTCCAAGTTGGTTTCTAGAGATAGGCTCTCTGTACTAGCTTAAAGGCTTTAAAAAGGATTTGGCCTGGTCTCAGCCATACAGATAACATAGAGGTCATTTGGGCTATTAGCCACCTCTGCTGCTGGTTGTGGGAACTTGGGGGAGCCCCTGGCTATACAGGTAATATAAGAGTCATTTAGATTATTAGCCACCTCCAGTCCTGGTTTATGGATGCTTGATATGGCCTGCACCAACAGATGTCACAGATCACCAGGCTATTAATCACCTCTGATTCCTAGCTTCTGGATGGAAGAACAAGGTTTTGTTTTTTTGTTGTTGTTTGTTTGTTTGTTTTTACATCTTTCTATTGGAAAGATGATCCTGTGTACTTGACATTCCTGGTTTCCTTAGAGATCTGGGGTGCAAGGACCTTTGTGCTCCCAGCAGATTCCTAGTTATACAGGGTGTTACTTATCATTGTTTTAGATGTTGCCTTGCCTTTGGGGGCCGTCCCTTGACTTTGTAATGTTTCCATTTATTTTCATTATTCAGTTATTGGATATACTCTCTGTGGTTGTCTCAGGGTTCATAATACGCATCTTTAAAGCACACAACTATCTCTAAATTTTAGAAATGTTTTGTATCTACTGAACCCTACACCATCATCCCTCCACTGTCCACTGCTGGACTCGGTGCCACTGCCCTGCACTGATTTCTATACATGCACACATTCACAAGACATTTATAATTTCGCATTTAGATGCCCATTATTTTAGAAAAGAAGAAAGAAATAGGAAAGAGAGAGAAATGGTGTTTTAATGCATGTCTATATACTTGCTATTTCTTATATTGCAGAGCTCTGAATTTTCACTAGCTATCATTTTTCATCTGCCCCACGAAAATCTTCTTGTTGAAATGCTGGCAGTAATTTTTTTCTAGGTTTAAAGAAAAAAATGCTTTTATTTTGCTTTCACTTTTGAAGGACAGTCTCCCTGGGCTGACAGGTTTTTTTGTTGTTGCTTTTTTCTCCCTTCTCAGCATCTGAAAGATGTCTCTGGTCTGCTTACAATTGGACAAGAACTCAGTTGTCATCCTGTCTCAGCCTCTCTGTCACGTTTCCGCCTCTGTCACTGGTTTGTAGCAATTTGGTTGTGTTCTACTTTCGCTTTCTTTGTGTTGCCGCAGCTCGCATCCAAGTGAGCGGCTGCATATATAGATGTTTTCAACCAAATTTGGACATTGGATGAGATTTTATGGATTTTTATCAAACTTGGAAAGTTCAGCGACGACTTCGAACATTTTCCTTGACATCAGCTTGTATCCACATATCTGGGTTCATAGCTCCATGTGTGCTCTGACACTCAAACTCTGCTCATAAGTCATTGAAACCGTGTTGTGTTTTTTCCACTCTACCTTCTTTTGCCAGTGATACATACCTTTTGTGATGAAAAATATCAAAATCTACCCCAGTCACGTTCAAGTATACAATACATTATTAACTAGAGTTGTCATGGCATACGATGGCACTGCAGAATTTCTTCTTCCGGAACAACTGAAAAGTTTTCTGTGATCAGCATTCTCCCAAAGCCCTCAACTTCTCTCCACTTGGATGCCACCATTTTACTTGCTGTTTACTCTTTTATAGTCCACGTAAATGTAAGATCGGTGGTACTTACTTTCTGTGTCTGGCTTGTTTACCATCACAAAATGTTCCTCAGAGACCGCCACGTTGTAAATGATTCCACTGCGTTCTAGAAGGGTATTTTGCAGCAGAGCGGGGACTCTTCTCCTTTTCAAAGCCTGAATGGTATCACATTATGTATGTCTGCTACATTATTTGTGCCCATGAATCCACTGCTGGACACCAATGTGGAGTCTGTGTAGCGGTGTGGCGTGAGCAAGGCTGCATCGTGCATGCGCATTTGCTTGTCACATGCAGAAGCCTCTTCAACAAATGGCTTTTCATACCCTTTACATTGAAGCCTGGTAAGTGAGACTGCTGAGTCATGACAGTTCTATTTTTAATATTTTGAGAAATATCCGTCCTGTTGACTATGCTAATTTGCATTCCTAAGCAATGTATCAGGGTTTCCTTTCTCTGTGCCCATGTCAACACTTGTTATCTTTTGTTTTTGTGTAACAACCATCCTAGTGGTATGTCTGGTGTCACCTGTGGATGTAAATTTCCATTTTCTGATGATTAGTACCATGTTTTTATTTACCAGTCAGCCGTATGTTATCCCTTGAGAAACATTCATTCAAGACCTTCTCCCTGTTTTGAGTTGAGCCATACCTTACACAAAGACTGGTTTTACTGCTCATGAGCAGTGGATGCTGACCTCTTCTCAGATGTGTGACTTGTGCGGATGGATCGTTTCTTCACCATGGTATTTCCTTTACTGTGGAGAAGTCTTGCAGCAATGACACCACCTGCTTCCTTTGGTACACTTTTAGATCATAATAAAGGAAAAAAAACTTTGCCTAGATCAATCTCATCTGAGTTTATCTTCAGCAGTCTTACATATTTAAGTCTTATTTTTAAGTTTTTTTTTTTTTTAATCCAGTGGAGCTTTGTATATGGATGACATTGGGTCTATTTTCATTCTTTTGCACTAACATGTCCAGGTTCTCCAGTACCGTTTACTAGAGAAATGGTCCTTCTCCTTCTTGTCATCTTTGTTGAAAATCAATTGATCATAAATGTGTGGAGTTTATTTCTGAGCGCTCAATTCTGTTCCACTGGTCTATATGGCTGTTTGTGAGTTTTTTCTTGTTTGTTTTTATTTTTTTTTTAATCTCAGTACCATGGTCTTTTAATTACTATAGTGCTGTGCTTGGTTGTGAAACAGAGAGCATGCCTTCTGTGTTCTTTTGCTCAAGATTTCTTTGGGGTCTTTTGTAGTGTTTTACAAACATAAGAACTGGTTTTCCAATTTCTATTAAAAATCCATTGCAATTTTGGTAAGAATTTCTGTGGCTCTGTAGAGGACTTTTGTAGCATGAACATTTAAAAACAGTATTTCTGTCCATGAACTTGGGTTTTCTTTTTGTGTTGCTGTTTTCCCTTTCTTTAATCAATGCTATAGTTGTCGGTGGAGACGCTCATATTTGGGTGAAGTTTATTACTGAGTTTTCTGTAGTAACTATAAATGACATTTCATACTTGGTTTCTTTTTCAGGTAACTTACTAGTGTTTAGCAATGCTACTGATTTTTGAAGGGTTGTTTTATGGTTTGAAATTTTACACTCTTCCTTTTAGCTCTAACAGTGTTTTGGTGGGGCCTTTTCTATATCCTTTTGTCTGTAAACAGCCAATTTGCCCTATTTGTTTTCATTTTTTATTAAGCAAAAGTTTATTAAAAATATTTTAAACAAATGTTAAACACATGTTAAAAATGTTTAAACAAATAGTGTTGTAGAATATTATCTTAAGGTGTGTTACTTTTGTTTATGTTGCATTTGTTTAACTCTGTGAAGCTGTGTTACTGTGCCTGTGTAAAACACCTGATGGTCTAGTAAAGAACTGGTCAATAGCAAGACAGGAGAAAGGATAGGTGGGGCTGGCAGGCAGAGAGGATAAATAGAAAAAAGTCTGGGAGCAAGGAAGAGAAAAGTAGGAGCCAGAAAAGGAGGAGGATCCAGGGGCCAGGCACCCAGCTACACAGCAAGCCATGGAGTAAGGGTAAGATTTACAGAAGCAAGAGAACAGGAAAAGCCCAGAGGCAAAAGGTAGATGGGATAATTTAAGGAAAGCTGGCTAGCAACCAATCAAGCTAAAGCCTGGCATTCATAATTAAGAATAAGCCTCCATGTAAGACTTATTTGGGAGCTGGGTGGTGGGCCCCCCACAACAAAGACCCAAAACAAACAACAACGCAGTAGTATCTGTTGTCTTGCCTACAAGATCACTGAATTTCTCAAGCTTTTATTCTTCAGTGTTTAATCTGAAGTTATTCCCACTTTAATTATTTTGTTTTATACCTTAAAGTGTACTTTTTATCACTAGAGATTCCATTTAATATTATTTTTAGTTTTCTTATCTTTCCCCCTAATTATATTCTTGCTTCAGCTTACATATTTAGACATATGAACTAGATTTATAATAATTGACTTAAGGTCATCATCTATTAATCTCATCATCTCTCTTTCCCCCTTGGTCTATGAGTTTTATTTTCCTGTAATTTTGCATGCCTAATTTTCCTCACTCTATATCAGACATGATGACTTTATATTCTTGTGCAGTAGACCTGGTTGGATTTATTTTAAAAGTTGGAATACTTTGCAGCATCTACTACTGTAGCTCAGCAAATTCCAATTAGCTTGATGCTTTTGAAGCTTGCTTTAAAGCTCTGTCACTGCTGCTGTAGAGAAGTCTTTAACTCTGGGGAGCAACTTGGTCCAGATTATGTGATGTGTGCCTGCTGAATAGTCTACTTAATACCTCCACTAGCCTGGAGAGAGCCCACACTCATACTATTGAGTGTCAGCTCAGACTTTATGATGCTCAGTGTGCTTTAGTTGTTGCTGGTTTTTTTTTGTTGTTTGTTTGTTTGTTTTGTTTTTCTGTGCTTTATGCAGCTTTTGCTCATGCTTTCATAGGTTCACCCAGCATTAAGCCAAATACTTGTCATGAACCTTCTGGAAGTCTCTAGAAGTTCTCTATGTAGCTCCTCCTTCCTAGTACTGCAAATTACAGCCATTCTGGCTGACCACATTCTCTGAGTTGCTTCTTTAAACAGGGCAGATGAGATACTGACTATGACTCTGAATTTCTTTTGCACTGTGGCATAGAAACACCCCCTGTCACTAAGATGGTGCAAAAATAGGGGTATTTTGCTTTCTTGTTTCTTAGAGTCTTATAGTCTCACATTGCATATTGTTTGGTGTCTGTGAACCATGTTTGCATATTTCTGTCTAGGTTTCTATAACATTGGTATTAAAACAGGACCATGATTCTCTTCTAAGTCAATTATTATTTACTAAATAAAGTACAGGTCTCCATAATCTTCATATGTAATGATATTTGAGAATGTCTCTGTCAAGTCTGAGGAAGGATAGACCAAACTTGTAGAAATTTACAACTTTTTGAGATATTTCAATCGGTAGTGTTGGGGTTTGAGCTCAGTTCTATTTTAGATCGCAGCTGGGATACTAAGTGTAGAGAATAGCACTGTCCTTAATAGGAGGCAAATATATGCCAATGACAGAAAAAATAATTACAGTGAAATATAATGGCACCATTATAAATCTGTGCAGATTGAAATAGAAAAGGTCATTCCTTATTTGTAACTAGAGTTTTCCTGCCTGGCCCACAATCAGGACAAATCTCTCTCACCTGCCAGCCCCACAGCCGCTCAAACCCAACCAAGTAAACACAGAGACTTATATTGGTTACAAACTGTATGGCCGTGGCAGGCTTCTTGCTAACTGTTCTTACAGCTTAAATTAATCCATTTCTATAAATCTATACCTTGCCATGTGGCTCGTGGCTTACCGGCATCTTCACATGCTGTTTCTCATGCCTTCCACTTCTCAGCTTTATTTTTCTCCTTGTCCCACCTATACTTCCTGCCTAGCCAATGGCCAATCAGTGTTTTATTTATTGACCAATCAGCAACACATTTGCCATACAGAACATCCCACAGCACTTATTTACCTATGACTATCAGTGTATAGATTGTGGCTGGATACTCAATAGATACTCAAGTCAATATTTATTGCTTCTAAAACTAGTCAAATCACAAATGTGAATGTTGTTTGCCTTCCCTGTGCTGATGGTGATGGTAGAGCCTAAAACTAGGATTCAGCATCTAGAATCACTGAGTGGTGTAGTGGGTTATGGTGGTAACAGAATTCTGCCTATGTTTACAAGCTGCTGCCTGATTCAGATAAGCCTTTGGGGAGTGCAGCTCAGATTAGGAAGTATTGTAAAGTGTGGTGGATTTAGGGATGAATTTTAAAAGTAGCTCTATACAAGGCTAGTCTGCAATGATATTTAAGCACAGCATTACCTGTTCCTTTCTTGAATAGGTCTTCCTGACATAGGCAAGCATAATGTGCCCAAAGCTAGTTTCTAGACCCAAGCCACATGGGTGGAAGTACATATCACACTAGACTCTCCCTCTTCTCCCTCTCCTTGCTCTCCTCCCTCTCCTCCCTCTCCTCCCTCTCCTCCCTCTCCTCCCCCATGACCTGCCTTATTTAAACCCTTTGTACAAAAGTCCAGTCATCTAATTTAGTTGCCTGATTGTCTTTGCTTGATGTGATTACCTTACAGTGCAGACTGACCAGTGCTATCCATCCTCCCAAGTTCTACTTTTCTGCTTATTTGTCTATATGCTGAATGACAATATATGTGTGTGCATGTGTGTGTGTATGCACACACACACATGCACACACACGCACACACACACATTGTATTAGTCAAAGCTTCTTACACATCTAATCAATTTTTAAATCAGTATACAAAGTAGTAGGTTTCATGTTGACATTTTTGTACAGATATGTCATTATACTTGAATTCTCTCAGCAAGGCAATGAAGACATTAGGTCTCAGCTTCCTAGAAGACATCCAAGGAAGCATCTAGAATTTCTGCCTCTGGGATTAAAGCTTGAGGAAGTTACTAAGTTTTGAGGATATAGCTTCTCCATGAATTGTGGTGTCACCATCTGAGTCTCTAAGGGAGGCTAGTTCATCTTATTAGTGGCAAATCTGTTCCTAATGAGAGGGACTTGCAGGATGATAGAGGATCACATTTTCATTGGGCAGAAATATGATGTGAGGCTAGTTGGAAAATTGGAGCCAGCCCTAAATATTTCTTACTTTCAACTCTATCGTAGAGGAGGTAGCTTGCTTTAAAATATGTTGACTATATCTTCTAATTAAACACTAAAAACTACTTTTTAATATATATTCAAAATGATAAAATAATTGCTAAATTATGCAGATTTTTATGGTGGGCCCGAAACAAGACAATTTTTTTAAATTGGCACCTTGTGCTGATTCGAAGATGTTAATCACAGGGACCCTAATAGGCCTATCAGACTTCTCTAATGTACTCAAATAAAATGAGCAAAATCATTAAATGTCCAAATATTGATTTAAAGTGCTCTAGTTGGTAATGAAATTTGGCTCTCTACTTGAGACAAGGCACACTGGCTGTGTGCTTTAATTTCAAGGAAACAGCTGAAGTGTGAGGAAGGTAGAGATGAGAGAGGGGAGGCATGGGGTGGGAGACATTGTCCATTGCCGTGACTTTAAGACACTGACCACATGACTAGAATGGGACCATTGGTTTCAACAGACAGAAAAAGTTGAGGATTTGGTTAACCTGATAAAAAGGAGTAAATAATTTGTTCTGTGGTTTGTGGTGTGAAGACAGAAGACCCAGATTGTCTTCTAAACAGAATGAGGACATGAAGCGTGACTAACTCCAAGCTCTAGGTCCTTTTGCTCAAAGGTCAGCATAAAATGAAATTTAAATAAATGTACTCACAGACAGGGAAACTCCATACTCAAACACCTGTGCATTAATCTCTAATAGATACCATAGCCAATTACACCAAAGACTGTAACTTTGATACAAATATGTATTTTCAGAGTTTAGGATGGGCGTATAGAGTCAAAGTGTCACCAGGGCCATACTTTTCCAGAGACTCAGTGGGAAAAGCATTTCTTCCCTCTCTTCTAATGGGGCTTCCTGGATTTGTGGGCACAATAGTCTTGGCCTTTGCTTCTCCTGTGCATCTGGATCTTTTTCTCATCCATATATCTTATAAAGATAGTTGTTATTACCTTGAGGGTCCACCTGCATGAGTCAGGGTCATCACAAGATCATTAGTGACATCTATAAAGGGCATTTCCCCCAACAAGGTACAGGCACATGTTCTGGGAACTGGAACACAGCTATGTCTTTTAGATTCTGCTCTTCAGTCACTACAGTGTGCTTTTCCTTTCATGAACCTTGTATGTGCCTTTAAGGGAGATGAAGACAAATCATAGATGTCTTACGAGGTCGGGCATAAGCTCAGGTCAGAGTCCAGGGTGAGACGGATTGTATTTAAGATGAACAGGGATGACAAACAAGGGAGCTTTTCTGGAAGAGGGAACAGTTGCTATTAAGCCCGGGGATAAAGGGAGATGGTGATCCTCTGGAAAATGACAGCAAAGGGGGACGTGTAGAATGAGGGGACACATACAGCAGGGTTTAAACCAATATAAAGTTTGGACAAATCTTGAGGATAAGTGGAAGCTATAATTATTTTTCATCTGGGACAATCCATAATTTGTATTTTAGGTGTAGGTGGTTGGGGGCCTGGTGTAGTCTTTGTAGTCTGGACTAGGATGGTGGCAGTCTGCTATGAGATGGAAATGAACTTGACCACCAATACAAACAACATAGAGCTTGCTGTAGACCTAGATCTTCAATCCTTTTTTTCATCCCATTGCATTTAGGTGTAAGCAAATAACCAAAGGGATATGATGACAATAAGAGTGGTGGGGAAGCATCTGGATGCCCCTGATCATGTTCCTCTCTGACAGTATTGTTCTTATTTGGAAGGCCACTTGACTTAGACTGACATCTGGTATTGCTGCAGCCTGATTCTACTCTCTGCCTTATTGGCATAGGGCTTCAACCAATCAGCTAAGGTCTTTGTTATTTCCTTCAAGTGCTTGAGGGGTCCTAGCATGCTTCCCTGCTCCTGCACCCAGATTTCTGTTCTAAGTTTCAAGTCAATACATCATCTAGAGATGGGGGGACATGTGGGTCAGCTGAGACTGGACCACAGGCCCAACTATCCCCACCTTTACTTTCCTATTAACATACTCAGCTGGAGCACCAAGTCTGGGAAAAGGACAGGAAGCTCGGTAAAGTTCATAGGCACATGTCTAAAAACTGGAGTTGAAAATAAATGTAGTGGCGCACACCTTTAATCCCAGCACTTGGGAGGCAGAGCCAGGCGGATCTCTGTGAGTTCGAGGCCAGCCTGGACTACCAAGTGAGTTCCAGGAAAGGCGCAAAGCTACACAGAGAAACCCTGTCTCGAAAAACCAAAAAAGCAAAAAAAAAAAAAAAAAAAAAAAAAAAAAGAAAAGAAATGTAAGGATGTTATTTGTAGGGGAGGAGAAAGAAGGACTGAGGGTAAAGAAGAACACAGCGACCAGACTCTAGAGGTTCAATACACCTAGGGAAATAGTGAAAAGAAGACTTGAACAAACAGAAGAAATAGAAAGAAAAATAGTTATGATGCAAAGAAATGTATCTGCATATTAAATAGACCCATTGTACACTAGCAGATGTAGTCAATTTAATCTAGTGACTTTTTAAATACTCTGCGATTAGACGCATTATGACAGATAAATGGATGGAAGAACAGTCCTATGAAAGGAGGATTGAAAAACAAGCTATCCTGGCACTTTGCTGAAGAAGAAAAAAGAAAGCCCACCAAATTCCAATTATAATCTTTGCTGAAGAAGAAAAAAAGAAAGCCCACCAAATTCCAATCATAATCTTTGCTGAAGAAGAAAAAAGAAAGCCCACCAAATTCCAATTATAATCTTTAAAGATTAAACCACTGCCATTCACAACAAAAATCTCCAACGGAGTGTAAGGATGAACACAGACAATTTACAACAAACTAAGTTGTCTTACATATGTAAAAGCTGAGAAAGGCACCCTTGGGTCCCAATAGGCTCAGCAGGAAGAGATCCTCCAGTCCTCTCTGGAAATGGGGAGGTAGATGGAACATGAGTAGACAAAGTGGTGTTCATAACTTGACAAAATATTTCAGCTAAGATACAAGTTTGAATGTGAAGAACTCAGAAATTGAAATGTAACAGAATAAAACAATGTGCAAAATTACAAAAAAAAACTATTGCTATGAGTTTTAAAATTAAGTAGCATATGTAATATGTGTTTTGATCAGACATTATTTTATAATAACAGCAATAACCATCCAGTAATAATCAGGATCTAAAATACAAAATCAAATCAGCAAAGGGAACAGGTGGGAAAATCTCCTGTGCTCTCAGTTCCTATCTAAGATAGGAAGGAAGCAAAATACTGAACATTGATGAAAAAATTTCAACAAATTTAGGCAAATTGTAACCTGAAATAATTTCTAATGAAATAAAAATAATGCAGTTCTTTCAAATTAGTAAGAAAAAAGACAGCGCTGGAAAGACAAGTGTAGATCCCACAGATACATTCTCTCTGAGGGCATCACCTGTCCAGAGGGGACAGTAGCTAGCAGGTACCACTGGACTCACATCCTGAGGTGAATCAAGAACACAACAGCTGCAGATGCTCAACACCTCCATTAGTGTTGGAAACTTGCATTTGGAAAACTCTGAACACTCTGCCAGAGAGGCAGACAAAGAGACGGGAGGCCATCTGCAGACAGAGACAGGCCAAGCTCAGCCATAGATGGCCATTTCCCATACCTATCAAGTGAAATTCCACATCTAGAGAAGGTAGATATTTATCAAATTATTCAATATAGAACAGTCTTTCAGAGCAAAACATAAGACACATAAAAACAATAAATATAGTAACTCTGGTGGCATGAAACAATATTAAAATATCAGATACAAATGAGAATTAAAAGTTGCTAACTGAAAACGTAATAACACTTTGAGCCGCAGTTTTCAGACTGCTCCCCACTGACATGGTGTGAGATTAGCTGTCTGGTCAAGGTTACCAAAGAAATGACATTTGGAATTTACAGTCAGCTATGACAAAATAATGGAGTGGGAGGGAAAAAAGAATATATATATTGTTAGTAAACCAAAACAATTGATGGTATCATTATTAACGAAATGTAGCTTCGCCTAAACCCATGGCATAAGGTTTTTATTTTATACTGGTGAAAGTTATACTTTTGAACATCAGTATGGAATGTTCAAATATTTTAAAATCTGAAAAATATCCTGTGGGAGGGTGAACATAAAACTTGAGACTACTCAAATGACAAATGAAGACTATAAAGAATGTTTGTGTTTTTATTAATGAAGTTACACAAATACAAATTTGTATAAGAACAACTTTAAACATTAAAAACAGAATGCATACTCTTGGAACTAGCAAAATAGATGACTCCAGAAATTAAGAGTGCTTGCTGCTCTTGAAGAGGACCATGCAGGCAGCTCACATTCACCTGTAACCCAAGCTCTGGGGTATCTAGTACCCTTTACTGGCTTCCACAGGCACCCACAAGCACTGTGCATACACACAACATAGACACATAAGCAAAAATTTAAAAAACTTTTTAAAAAATAAAAGCATATTCTTTTATAAGCATCTATGGATCATTAACAAATATATAATTAAGCACCATCCTCAGAATTCAAAGAAGACTGTGTCTACCTTCAGCGTCACCATGAGATTCCTACCACATAGTCTGGTCCACTGTAAGTGAATTCTAACTATTTCATTGGATAATTAGCTTTTTTTCTTAAAATGCAGAAGCTGTATTCTACAGTCAATTTGCAGCAAAGTAAAAATTATAAACAGTTTAAAAAGCATAATCCTAAAAATGGAAAGCAATATCATCAAAATTTTAACTCATAGATTGAAGAAAGAACAAAAACACTCAAAACAATTTAAAGAATAGTTGCAGAAACTTCTCACATGGGTGAGAGAGGGAGAGGAAGAGAGGGGTGGAGTAATGAAAGAAGAGAGAGGAGAAAGTGAGGGGGAGAGACAGAGAGGGAGGGAGGGAGAGAGAGAGAGAGAGACAGGGAAGAAGAGAGAGTGAGAGAGAGCAGTGGATGTGGTAGAAGGGAGGGTACCGATGGTCTTCAACATTGCTAGGACCAGGATGTACAGTGCTGTCCTTCTGCCTTCATAGTGGGATGCCCACTGTTCCATTGTTGACACATGTCTAAGTCACTCTGACTAAAAGCTGTACTGGAAACTAGGTCACTCTGTCTTTCTCCTCTCTGAACCCTCTTTGTTCCTCATTTGTTTCACAGTTGGGGGTGTGGAGAAGAAGCGCTATTTCAGAGGCTTCACGGCACCCTTCAGAGTTTCAAACAAGGAAGCAGTCTGCCACAAGTCCCCTTCTTCTGAAGATCTCCCAAAGTTTGGACAGGCCACACTGGATGGGAAGAGGGATGACTGTGGCCACTGCCTTCTGTGATTCCCATTTTCTTGTCAGCCTCTTTCTACCTGGTGCCTCATGAAGCCAGACCCAGATCATGACATGTCCTTCTTCATAGCCCACCATCTACCAAATCCTATCAATTGTTTCTTCCATGGACTTATCACAATCTGTCTTTTTCTCCTTGTACCACTACTACTGTTCATGGGAACAGCAATCATGGTGAGTCTCCTGATAAGACCCCTGCCTTTATCTCATTCCCGACCCATGCATAAGCCTAACAAACCAGTTTCAAGATTAAATGTGATCATTTGTTTCTTCATTGCCCCATCCCATCTCACTGTGATTTTGATTTGTATTTCATGAATGACAGTATTTTACAGGGCTTCATAAAACAGTTGACCACCTGTATATCTTCACTGAAAATGTCTGTTTGAGGCCTTTGATCATTTCTAGGTGGGAATATTAGTTTCTGTTTTATATCTTTTACTTTAGAGTTATTCCTATGGGAAGGGTAGATAGATTTTGTGTGTGTGTTTGTGTGTGTGTGTGTGTGTGTGTGTGTGTGTGTGTGTATTTTTCATGCTCTTGGTAGATTGACCTTTCATTCTGTGCATTTTTTTGTTGCTGCGCAAAAAAAAGGAAAGAAAGAAGCAAACAAACAGGAAAACAAATGAACAAAGAAAAATAAGTGACTGTTGGCAAGGATGTTGACGAACCCTTATATACTTTTTGGTGAAAATGCAAAATGATGCAGCTGCTAAGGAAAGCTGGCTGGGAGTTCCTCAAAAACAGTAAGACTAGAATAACTCTGTGATTGGCCATTTCTGCCTTTGGTTATGCATCCAGAAGACTTTAGAGCAGGGGCATGGACAGGCGGGCATTTATACACCCGTGTTAGTATTATCATTCAACATACTGAAAAAGGTCAAACTAATATTTATCAATACATGAATGGGTGAACAAGGTGTCCTGGGTACATATGTCAATATGTTGGGGCTGCTATAACAAAACACTTCATGCTGGGTAACTTGCAGGCAATGCAAATTTGTTACTTACAGTTCTAACTGTAGGAACCCAAGGTCGGGGCACCAGCAGAGCTGATGTATGGGGAGAGCTCTACTTCAAAGATGGTGGATTCGTTCTGCATCTTCTGATGGTAAGAAGAAGAAAACCTCTTAATAGAGTTCTTTTTTGAAAGTTTTGAAACCAGATCTAACTATGTAGCCCAGGGTAGATTTATATTCATACCTTCTAGCATCAACCTTCAGAGTGTGGGGTGACCTCAGCCTCTGAGATTTTTTTTTTTTACTAGATGGGTCAGTATTTCTATCTACAGCCATAATGCTGTGAGATCTCTCGAACTCACTCATCTTGTACAACTGAAATCTTATGTACCTTAACTAGAACGCTTTGTTTGCCTGGAATCCATTCTACCCTACTTTAAAAATAATTTGACAATTTTAGGGCAGGGTTTCTTAAACGTCTCCCACCTGTGACCCCTTTTCACTTGAAAAATTTTTATGTGAACTTGAATATACAGGAAATAAAATGGGTATACAAATCAAACATTTTCTGACAAAATAAAGAATTTTATTTTAAAACAGTTTTCCAGTATACATATAATTTTACTATTTATTAAAGACAAAGGCAAATTTGCATACTAATAAGATAGATGTGCTTGTTTATTATTGCATAAATAATTAAATCTTGGCTGAATGCTTGATACTGCAGGATGTCTAGAGCATCTTAAACATTTTTCAGAGTTGTTCCACATTCTGATTTTAGAATCATTGATGCTAAGAACACCACTTGGCATAAACATGTTGCACAAAACATCAGAAATATATTTTAGGGTCATTTCAGAAATTATTGGAAATTCTGTCCTGACCCCAAATTCCATCTAATGATTTTTTTAAAATGAAATTCAAGAAAACAATTCAAACAATAATTGGGGTGTGTGTGTGTGTGTGTGTGTGTGTGTGTGTGTGTGTGTGTTTGTGTATGTGTATACATATCCTCATGCATGTGTGATGTGCATATGTATATACAGAGCTTAATATCACGTGTCTTCCCCAATCACTCTGCATCTCAGTTTTTGACCCATTAAACCTAGGCTCAGGGATTTGGTAGCCTGGCTGGCCAGGGAGTCCCAGAGATCTTCCATCCCCACCTATCCAACTCTGGGATTATAGGTGCTGCCACACCCTGCTCATTACCTGAGTGCAAGGATCTGAATTCAGATCTTCATGTTTCCATGGCAAGTGCTTTACTATGACATCTCCATGTGCTCTCAAGCAGCAATTTTAAAAGTAGTACATTCTGACACAATACAACTCAAAGATGCACTAGTCTGATCCATACTGAGGAATGACAATAGGAAACTAGGAAAAGCCCTCACTTTTTGTTTCTGTAAGAGCAGAAAAGTCTGTGTGTGCAGTAAGATCACTGACATGCACCACACACCCTGGAATCTGAGCTGGGGTTGTTAGCTCTCATTGGTGTTGCATGAGTAATGTCATGCGCAGTGCAAAGGGAGACCACAGGATATCACAGTTGCTACACCGCTGAACGCTGCCACAAACTCCTTGGATTTTTTTAATGGATTTTTAATTCATTTTTGGTTATTGGATGCATTATTGTTTCCACATTTTTCATGCATGCCATATTTAGCCACATGACTCCACATGGTAGTTACATCCCAGCTTAAGAAGCCAGAGTACCATGAAGTATTCTTCCTTCGAGGCTATCTTCTTTTACGTAGCAGAATTTAGTCCTGTTGTTTCATAGTGCAGGTTTTCTTCTTTTATGAGGGCAGAATAGTATTCCATCTCTCTCTCTCTCTCTCTCTCTCTCTCTCTCTCTCTCTCTCTCTCTCTCTCTCTCTCACACACACACACACACACACACACACACACACCATGCACCATTTTCTTTACCCATTTATCTCCTGTGACATTTGGACATTTCTACCTTTTGGCCATGGAGCATAATGTTGCTATGAAGAAGAGGATACTAACATTTTTTTTTTCAAATTTTCACTTTTCTCAGGTACAAACCCCAGAGAACTGTGGGGCCAAGCAGAACTTTCTCTTCACTTTCCTGTAGTCCTTAGGGATTGTTACCACAGCATTTTTACATCAGTAAAAAATTTTCATAACGGTTATATTTTACATTTGGCTCATGAAATTCCTGAAAACGTCACAGGCAGCACCACAAGCCAGGACAGGTCACCAAGACCAGTGATCTGGAGTCCAATCCCATCATATTCTGTGCTGTTACACCTCTGTGAACCTTCCCAAGCCCTGCTCACCTGCCACATTCTTTGCACACCTTCATGACTTCCCCTGTCACTCAGTCTAGACAACCCTCTCTTCTCTGCCCTGTCTCTGCTCCCCATATTTGCCTCTCATGACTCATGATATGGTTTATATGTTTGTTTTTCCGTCTTTCACTCTTGATACACTGTGACCTTATTAGCTCAACCGTACACAATTTTGGCCTAGTGCCCAGAACAGATTAGGTCTTCAGTATATGTTTGCTGAATGGTTCCAACAGATTTGCCTATTGGTTCTGTCTGAGAGGAAAACCAAGCAGGCAGCCCCACTCCTCAGAAACCCATAGCGGGCCCGAGTCCATGCGTGATCCGCACTCTGAAATGGTAGCCGTTTATAAGAGCTAGGTTAAGGCAGGGTTGGATCTCAAGCAGTTTCTCTGCCTTTCTTCTGAAAATTAACCAGAAAAGCAGCTGGAATTCCACAGAGATCCAGAAGCACAGACTTCGGAGAAGAGTTTGAGTATGGCTTCAGTTTGACTAAGAATAAAATGGTTCCCAGACCTGAGATCTGGTGAGGGTTCTCTGGGACTTTTGTCTGTTCTAAGAGGTGGGAGATACTCTAAACTTACTCTAAAGATTCCCATCTGTTATATTTAGGTGGTGAAGACCTTCAGAGTATGCTTGGGCACTGGATGGGTGTGGACACTGATCCCAGGAAGGGCCTACCTCCCCACTCCCTCTGCTGTTCATGGCTGTTGATAGCATCAGCAAGAAACGAAGAACCAGAGTGGGGTTGGGAGCTTTCCCATTGGATACATAGATGTCCTCCTCAGGACATCGCAAGGACCATTTGGCACATCCTGTACCTTGTCTTTAACTCTCATCTGTGTTTGTGCATGTCACACCTGTCAGAGGTCAGCTGGTCTCCCAGGTGACTGAGCGCTGTCAGGAGTGAGGGGACACTTCTGGGGTCTGCCTGGCTACTGCTTTCGGTGGCACTAATGAACACTGCCCTGTTTCTTCTCCAACCCCGGATCTCACCTCCCTTCCATGCTCCCACCACGGCTTCTCTCTCTTTTATTACTAAGTGCTATGGCTCATGTTTTGAAAACTAAGAATCATTTCTATCCCTGTTCTCTCTTGTCAATGTATGGTTCCAGTAAACAGAATCTAGGGTATAAGGTGATCAATAACCTCATGGGGAGAAAAAAAGAAAAGAAAAATGCTGAGTGAATCTAGATGGGACACCATCTTAGAAACACAGGATAGCTTTCCACCTGTGTGAGAACAGCATCCCCCCGCGCCCCCCCCCCCCCGCGCCCCGCTCCCCACTCCCACCCCACTCCAGCCAGCTTGCCAACTGAAGTGAGTGAGAGACAATGCCTACTCAGTGCAGGCTCCCTGGCTGGCCTTGAACATCCTTCTAACTCTTCGCATCAGTGGTGTTTGGAGTTCCACAGGTGCCTGCTATGCCATTTCAACTTTGGCTTAAGGGTTGCAAAGGGATTACTTCCGGTCTGGGCCTCTTAAATTTTGTCTCTGCCTCTATTTCTATTGAGTGTGATTCTATATCCAGTTTCTCTCTCTCCCTCTTTCTCCAAATTTGATTAGGAAAACAACAGTACAAAACCCACCAAAACCAAACTTCGTTACTCCAACAGCGACAACTGTGTATCACCACCCATTGGTTCACTGCTGTTTCAGCAAAGCGCCAGAGTGCCAAATCCTACCCTTGAGAATGAGTGGGCTCTCCTTTCATGTTCTGCTCGGCTTCCTGTCACTTCATTGCCAGTCAACCCCGTGCTTATCGGGCCATCCATATACTGGATTTGCCGCTTTAGATTTCTTTCTTTATTACAGTTAATCCTCAAAGTTAGATTCTGTTCTCCATGTTTTACCAAGTAGGAAAAAATGACTCAGACATACAAATTGCTCATCTTCATAGCACTGTGAAATAGAAACATATTCCAAAGTCTTCACTCTTCATGTTTTAATACACAGACACACATACATTCGCACACTCACATGCACTTACATGCACTCACACATGTAGACACCTATACACATGCACACACAACACATGTGCACACACATGCATACACACACAAAAATCACTGAATGAAGAAGCATGTGGAAATATCAATTTACGTAAGTGGCTGTTGGTCCTTCTTGTCAATGGGACCGTCAGAGGACAGCTCTACATGGTAGGGTAGAGTAGTTATTCTAGGCATCGCAGTTCCATGTTTCTGAGTTTGCTTTCCTGAAAGGCAGCACCAGAAAGCCAGCCTTGTTTTCTCCTGTCCTGTGGACCCCACGCAGTGACTGGCACTAAGTCAATACCCATTGATTTATGTGATTGGCACACTGGGACTTGAAACCACTGCGAAAGAAAGCATCTCCTTGTCCCGAGGTACTGACCTCTGTCCTTTTCCATTGCAAGTCAAGACCTGCCCCAGGCAGCTAACGTTCTTCAAGCAGTTAATTATCATGACAAATGCCCACCCCTACCCTGCTGAGCCTTGCATCTGCTGATGGCATATTGTTGAATTAGAAAGCATAACTAATTAAAGGTGACCTCACACCAGGCTGCTGGGTCTCTGTGTCAGGACTAACTGCAAAACTGGCCTTCAGTACATTTCTTCCTCCCCTTGCAGCACCCCCTTTTCATTTTCGTGTGTGTGTGTGTGTGTGTGTGTGTGTGTGTGTGTGTGTGTGTTAATTTCAAATCCTCTCCCTGCATCACCGAGCAGATGAGACCCTCAGCCAGCTTTCATCTTTCAGAAAAATGAATAGTGCAGAGAGAACATTATCAAATGAGCTGTTGAGGAAGTCAGTGAATATGTCATTGGGTGTGACTGCTTCCAGAATGAATTTAGATTTATCTCTGTTATCTTCCCGCTTCCCCCTCAACCCCCCTTGCTGGGAAGCCCTAGGGCAGGCATGTGCCATGAATCCTGGCCCAAGGCCGTCTGTCTTGGCTGACAGGTCCAGCAGAGGCCTCTGAGCATGTTAAGGAATTTGGTCTGTTAACATTATGAACAATGTGGGGGAAGCCTTGTTAAATGTCTCACACTTGCTGCCTGCAGGTCTGTAGTGGACTTTATTTCTAGTAGCCACATGTGCTTTGGGGACATCCATAACCAGGATGGGGGCAGCCACACTCTTACAACAAATTGATCTTGTCCTGCCAAGAGCTGCTGAATGGTGGCAGTACCACAGGCAATAGAAAGCCTATCTTTTCTTTTCACATTGCTGTTACAGTAAAATCAGGGAACTTCTCGGCTCATTCATCATTCATTCATTCATTCACTCACTCACCCAGTCATCCATCCATTTACCAAATATTTACAGAACACTTACTCCTGGGAGGCAGATCTCTGTGAGTTGGAGGTCAGCCTAATTAATCTACATAGCAAGTTCCAGGCCAGCCAGGGCTACATAGTGAGACCTTGTATCAAAATAAATAAGTAAACAAACAATGTGGTAAGATCAATAAAAATATCCAACGAAGGTATTGGAAGGTAAAAGGATAAAAACAAGATGGAGAGACAACACAGGAAAATTAGAGCCTGAAATAAAGAACTCCCACTTGGTGTCTCAGATATGGCGGAGGAAAGAGGTGGAAAACTCCTAAGGAAAAAAAATCCAGGCAAACTGAAGAACATGCTTCCTAAATGAAGGACATATTGATACTGGAAATTTGGGGGTATCTTTAGAGTGACAGAACTTTTCTTGGCTCTTGGTGAGCTTAGCTCTGAGGGTTAGAGTCCCCCAAAATTCAACAGCCACCAAAGCCTTCTCAAGCCAATCAGTGGGTTCTTGTCTCAAGAACTTGAAGAATGCAGTTCATGGATCTCAGAGGAAGAGTTCTAGAACTATTTTATTATAGGGTGCTTTAGAAAGAGAGAGAGAATGCATAAGAGCCCTGGAGTAGAGCACTCTCCAGCTAGTCTGCCCTGAAGTGGAGCACTCTCCAGCTCGTCTGCCCTGAAGTGGAGCACTCTCCAGCTAGTCTGCCCTGAAGTGGGCACCCTCCTCCAGCTAGTCTGCCGTGGAGTGGGCACTCTCCAGCTGGTCTGCCCTGGAGTGGAGCACTCTCCAGCTAGTCTGCCCTGGACTGGAGCACTCTCCAGCTAGTCTGCCCTGAAGTGGAGCACTCTCCAGCTAGTCTGCCCTGAAGTGGGCACCCTCCTCCAGCTAGTCTGCCCTGTACTGGAGCACTCTCCAGCTGGTCTGCCTGGAGTGGAGCACTCTCCAGCTAGTCTGTCCTGGAGTGGGCACTCTTCAGCAGCTAGTCTGGAGGTTTTTATAGGGATTTACCATGAGGCATGGGGAGGCAGATGAACTGGTCAGTCCATATATCCCTGACAGTTAGGTGTTCAATACTTCCTCTTGGTTTTAGTCAGGTAAAAAAATCCAGAATACAGCTTCCGGGCAGGGGTGAGAGAGGACTGAGAACCAGGAACCAGCTCTCTTCTGGCATCCCTGGCCTTCAGCAAGGCCTTTTTTAGAACTTACGTTCTGGGGTCTTTGCCCTGCCTGACCAGTTCCTGTCTCCTGCTTTCAACCACAGGATGGTCAGAAGTTACACCTAAAGTCCCCCATTGCAGTCTCAGAGTGTAATGACGGAAACCGGTCTAAAAGCGGCAGGGTTTTCAAGATGGAGGAACTGAAGCTATGTACTGCATGGCAGTCAGAGGCTGGTAGCCTGTGCTGCCACCAGTAATAGGAAGGCCCTCATTCACCTCCACCCTGATGCCTTTTGGAATAAAGTCACAAGAGTTCAATTCCTACAAAATGACTCTGGGAAAACAGAGCTCGATATCTTAGCAGCACATTCAGGAAGTCAAGGTGATGAGGGGGCACCAAGAAAATCCCATAGACCCCTTTATTTATTTACCAACTATTAAGCACCTGCTTTGTGCTTCCTGGATGCTTTCCAGGCAATCTGCTGACCTAAGTTACACAAGTTTTGAATGTCCTGATGGAAATGGGAACACAGAATATCCTGTGTGGATGATGACTTCACAAATTGGGGAAGAGGGGGTCAGATAGACTAGTTCAGAGCCCTTGGCAGTTCAGCTAGGGCTTGGATGTGGCCAGTGTGAAGGAACACATTGGAGAGGTAGGTGAGAATAAGGCAGACAAAGAGCAGAGAGACAAAGCCAGTAACAGAGTTAGTAGAAGCCAGCGATACTATTGAGAAAGAAAAAACAAGGATTTCGTTAGCATTCAGTAGTACAAGAGATAAAAAGGAATATCCAATTAACACACCATATAATTGCTTGCAGACATTCTTTTTTATTTAAAGATGAAATAGGAAGAGTTCTAATCAAAACTAGGGTCACAGCCTACATATTAAATGAAAGAAATTGATTGGGTTTTTATTATGCCCTGACTACTGCCAATGTGCCTGGATCACAGATTGCCATAAATTTATACTTATAAACTACTAATTGCCCAAGTCATAATGGTAACAATGGGATAATGAAATCACTCTGATCAAGCTGAAGCCAAATTCTGCTTGACAACATGGGGGCTTTGTGAGGGGGGAGGAGGCAGGCAAGAAGGATGCTCCCCTCCAACAAACACCAGCAGGGAAATACAAAGACCTCTGAGGTCCCAAGTCCTGTGCTAAGGGTGGGAGGCTTCCTTTCCAATAAATCACTTAAGAAGGAGGGCGTTTACGTTTTTAATATAAGCACTTGTATCCTTTATTTGTCTTGGAAAACTAATGACTGACTTAATCACATTTGATTAAAGGAGATGTGTTGATGTAGTCATGTGTTTCTGATTGCATTAGGCTTGATTGAAAGTGGCAGGGAGAGTGTGTAAGAGTCTAACTGGCCCCTATATCTTGTCACTGGGGCTTGGCAGGCACAATGTGGCAGAATCCTGAGGGAATCACTGTGGTGAACAATGTCATCTTTCAACTTGGGGGAAGGGATCTTGGGTAGTAATCTGCAAAATCAAATCAGGGCTCCTGTATCAGAGTTGATGAAGGACTCAAAATTGATTCTCACACACTTCCATTTTTAGAGAATTAAAAATAATAATAAAATGGAAAAAGGGCAAGCACACACCAACATATTCTCTTTCTAGAAATATGGATATTGAATGGCAAGCTTGGAAGGTTTTGAAACATTTATTCCCGTTAACGTGTACTAGAAGCCAAGTGTTTACATGGAAGAGTTAATAGGCAAATCCAATTTTCAAAGTGAGTTTATTGAAAAATCTGCCTTTTTCTGAGAAAGGAAAACACTGATAAAACAACAACAGACTCTTAAGCTCCCTGTAAGAGTGTCTGCATGTAGATTATAGGTGCTGTAAATCAGGGCATGAGACTGTGGATTCAACCAACAACACCTGGGACCGGATTCGGCTCCCCACAGCTGCTGCTCAGCTTAGTCCTTTCTGAGAGTGATAACTTCCACCCAAGATCATAACATCTCACCTGGATGAGTGAGGGGACCTCCAGCCTGACCACTATCTCTGTCCCATCAAGATATGTTTTCTAGTATTTACTAGAAAACACTTGAAGTTTTTAAGCTCTGCCATGCAGGATAATCACTGTTGAGCTTGATAAAAAACATAGAGTTTATTTATTTTATGTATGTGTGTGTAAATGTGAGGTGTGAGGCGTGGGGTGTGCATGCACATGTGAGTGTAGAAGCCAGAGGACAACCTCCAGTGTCATTCCTTAGGAGCTGTCTGCCTTGTTTTTTGAGACACTTGTGTTCATTGGCCTGGGGCTTACCAAGTAACCTAGGCTGGCTGGCCAGTGAGACCCACCTGTCTTTCTCTCTGAGGCTGCCACCATGCCCTGTCCTTTTCCATGGGTTCTGGGGTTTGAACTCGGGATTTCATGCTTGTGTGACAAGTACTTTACCAACAAAGCTCTCTCCTTAGCCTCAAAGTTTAGATTTCTTGGTTTTCCCTTCCAGAGTCTTCCACTCAATAAGTCTGGAATGGGCGTCAAGAATTTGCATTTTTAACTAGTCCCTGATGGCAAGGATGTAAAGACTAAAGTTGTAGGGCATGGTGCTGGGAAAGTATTTCTCATTTGTTAATTAGACAAGGTTTTACACACCTGTTCAAAACTCTTCAGCACGTCCCACTTGTTTATTGAGTCAAGTCTAAGTGTCCAGTCCTTTTATTTCTGGAAAGGAGGCAGGGGTTAGAGCACAGATGAGTAGATGGAGACAGACATGCCCAACAGACAGACAGCTCTCTCAGCCTGCCATCCCAAAGCTTGCTATTACTGAGCACTGACTGACTTTCCAAATGAAATTTTTATGTGCATTTTATAAAATAAGCACACATGATCCACAAAGAAATTGGACAACATAGCGATATATAAAGAGGACAAGAGTGTGTTTTCTGACACAAACAAGCATCAGTAAAGTTGTCCTTACCATGATGAGTGAGCAGCACTTGGTGATCACTCTACATGTTTTCTGTATTTTGTATGAGTTTTCGATATGAAAACCATGCAACAGTTTTCTATGAAAAATAAGTTGAAGAAGTCATCTATGTTACTTTTAAATATGTCGTTTTAATGTTTTTTTGCTGATGTAGCCAAGGTTTCAAAGTGAATTTTGAAACTTGTAACTTTCCAAATGCAACTTGAGTTCTGCATAGCCCTTCTGCTCTGTCCTTCTGACCATTAGCCTCCGCATCAACAGTAAATCCAGGCTAACTTGATTGTCCTTTGGTGGGGTCCTGCCATCTCCCTGGGGCCACTTTCTAAAAAGCTTTGGGGAGTTTTCTCAGTTAATAAAAGACCCTATGTCCATTTCTGAGTCTACAGGTTTGCTGTGACAGCTGAGGGCCTGGCCACACACTCACAGAGAGCAATCAAGGCTTGCCTTCAGCTTAGTTGCTCTCCAGCACTGTGACCAGTGAGGTTTACAGACCCCTAGGTTCCTGCTCTGTAGAACATTGATGTCAATACTTCATGGAAGGTGGGGTCTGGAGAGATGGCTCAGAGGTTAAGAGCACTGGCTGCTCTTCCAGAGGTCCTGAGTTCAATTCCCAGCAGCCACATGGTGGCTCACAACCACCTGTAATGAGATCTGGTGCTCTCTTCTGGCCTGTAGTCATACATGCTGTATACATAATAAATAAATAAATCTTTAAAAAAATACTTCATGGAAGGGTTGACCGTGGGTTAACCAACATGTGAACATGCCTGGCCCGTAGGAAGCTGTTCTACTCAGCTTTCTGTTCTTATAAAAAGTACCAGAGATGATTATCTTACATGAAAAGGCTTTATTTGCTTCACAGAGTCTAGATGGTGATTGGTTGACACATTATCTGTGACAGTACAGGGCAGTATGACTAGAATGCATGGCTCAGTGAAATTGTTTATGTCACACAGGAAGCAAAAGAGTGCAAGACAGACAGCACTGTTCCTTTGGGGTCAACTACACCATGATCTTCCCTAGGTCCCTCCCAAGGCCTCTATTTCCTCCTAATAATGTGACATGAGATTAAACCTTTCCCATGGTGCCTATTTAGGGACATTAAAAGTCCAGCCTATAGTAGAAATGTTCACAAGCCCCATTCCCCTCTCTGCTTCATTCCCCCACCCAGCAATGGAGATGGTCCTTTCAGGGCTCAGCTTCATCTCATGAGGCCACATGCAGACAGATGGATTCTCAGGTGGGTTTCTGTTTTAAAAAGAATGGAAGGGGGAGAATGCTTTGTGCAGTATTAATATCACAACTTGAATTCTATAATGTTGGGGAAAGTCTATGGAGGTTAGGATCCTAGTTTTATTTTCTAATCCAAATTTTGTTGCCTGGTGATATACTCCTGTTGCAGATTAAGCCCTCAAGAAGCTGTTGGGTAGCCAGGCATAGTGACTTACCCTACAATCCTAGTCCCCTCGAAGCCAAAAGAAAAAGAAAAGAAATTGTTGGGAGAACGTGAATAAGTTGTGTCCTCTCTCAAACTTTCCACTCTCGTCTGCTCCTACTGGCTCACGCTTCCCTCTGTACTATGAAGATGTTGAACTCGGCCGACTTCCCCACCAACTCCCCCCTTTTTTCTTTTTGATCCTCTGTGTTCTAACATCCTCTGACTATCCGAGTTTACAGAAGTTTAGAGAGGGGAGGAGAGTGGTTACCAAGAAAAGGAAATGGGTGAGGTGAAAATTAAGGGAGAAATGGGGAAACAGAACAACAAATAAACAAAACTGGAGGCTTGCCTGTTGACAGAAAGAGGCTCCAGGCAGCGCATCCATGGAGAAGATAGACAGACACATTTCCGCATAGCTATTTTCACGCTTACATACAATGAAGGCAGAGCCATAGTTAGCATTTTTAGTAGCTTCAAGCTAATTTAAACTTCATCGTTCTGTTTGACTAGCATTAAAATATCATATAGATTTTTCTCCAGCGGGTTTGTACATCACCACATAATTGGCACCCTCAATACCTGCTATTACTCTCTCCTGCACAATAGAGGTGGTCAGAAGTTCAGGGGGAAAGAATCCCCCTTCTGCATCTATTTGATTTCACAACACAGAATGAATGTGAGACAGGGATCGGGTTTTAAATAAATTATTAGCACCATATAATTTCTTGTCATATAATCGAGGGTACATTTCATGTAGAGAAAAAGAGAGAAAATAATTTGCAAATAGGTTTCAGCATGAAAACATGCAAGAATAATACCTCAACCTCAAACAGAACTTTCAGCAATGAAAAACTGCCTCATAAATAGGAGTTTTCTTCCTCTGCTCACTTCTTTCTCTTCTCTCTCTCTCTCTCTCTCTCTCTCTCTCTCTCTCTCTCTCTCTCTCTCACTCTCTCTCTCTCTTTCAGGGGGGAAAGGAGCATTTTGGTTACAGGTAACTCCTTTTTATTTTAGTTACTATTGCTGTTTTTTGTACATGGGAAATCTACCACGTGTTCATTCAGTGTCATTTTGCTTTTGGTGAATTAGAAATAGTCAGAGTGAGTCAGATCCCATTTGCAGTTCCCTTGTGTTTGGTCATTCTGGCCCTGGTTGCCTATTTTTCATGACAGGCTGCTTTAATACTTATCAGGGAAGAGTCACTGCTTTCAGCTTGGAGGCTGAGACATAGACTTAAACCCCAGCTCTACCATCTGCCTGCTGAGTGGGCATGGGTAAGTCATTGACCCTCTGTTCCCACTGGACCACTTCTTTGTGATAGAACAGCCCTGACCATGGAGGAAGGGTGAGGTTGCAAAGAGCAAAGGACTTTGGGAGCCTCGAGAGAGTGTCTAGAATGCAGTGGGTGCTAATGAGGTCCAGCCTGATCTACATAATGATGCCATCTGCTTTCTGGCTCACAGATTCCTTTTCTTCTATGGCATCTGATACTGAGTGGGAACCCTCCTTTGGTTGCTGCTATGCTCCTAGGGACCACATGGGACAAGGCTGCCCTTCTACCTCCTCTCTGGATGCGCATCCTCACACAAACCGCATGCCACTGGGACTCTTCCCATCCCCACCCTAACAGATGGATGAGCATCCTGAATAAAGCACCTCTGTTAGAGAGCAATCATCAACCCCCAGCCAGAAACTATATGCTGAAGTAGCTTGTGTCCATATAAGCAGGAAAGTTTGGAGGAGAGGTCTGGAGATGTGGGGATCTAGAAGAAGAAGCCGCTAGTTGCTCAAGGACCTGGCTCTTTATCCTAACATTTCTCTCCTGAGTCGGCAGCATCCTCCTCCTCCAAGCATTTGCTGCTAATGAATTATGCAGCACACCTAAAAACAAACAAAGATATACAGTGGCATCTTTAAATGGGTTCGTATATACAGTTCTAACCAAATGTTGATAAATGAGCCATTCATTCCTGTTAAGTTAAGAAAGAGTTATCTAGATGAAGCCATGGTGAGGAAAACATCCTCACAAATGACCCACTACTCAGGACCTCAAGGAAATCTTCACCCCATCTTTCTAGCTTGATTACCAAAGGACCTACCAGGGTCCTCTGATAAATTGAGCTCCTTGCCTCTAGGCTCAGCTGTCTCTAACCCCCAGGCTTCATGGGAGCATTTTCTGAACACCAAGTTTAAGCATATCACTCTCTATTTTATTTATTTATTTATTTATTTATTTATTTATTTATTTATTTATTTATTTATTTTTGTTTTGTTTTTCGAGACAGGGTTTCTGTCACCCATGATACCCTTCAAGTCAAGAGCTGACTCCCCCTCCACACACACACACACACACACACACACACACACACAACCCCTGGCATCCTCCCCCACCTTGACCCCCAACCCCTGGCATCCTCTCCCAGCTTTGTTCACAGTATATGCCTTGCTGTCCTCAGCTCAGCTCTACTCTGCAAGTGCCACTCCCCCTTTCCTCTTCTCCCTCTAGAGACTTTCTCTTCTTTACATTGTGAGTCCAATGTCCCCTTCTAGGTACTTGGTTGTGACTTAAAAGCCACCTGTCCCTACCTGCATAGCATGTGGAATGGATATCCGTGTTAGCACTCAGTCCACCATAACTTGCAAACTTTCTTCTCTTGCTTGAATTTTGAGTTCTCTGGGGGTCTTTTTTGGTCCATCTTTGCTTTAGTACCTGCCTCTCATTCTGTAAGTTTGACTTGGGGCTGCTAGAGATGAGAGGGTCGTGTAACAGATTGGAAAATGCAGACCACATAGAGTGATGGTGGTGGCTTTTATAGAGCATCTGTCCTGGTAGACAATGTCTTTGATACTTAAAGTTCACATCCTCATTTAATTTTCTCTATGCCTGTGATATAGGCATCTTGGTACCACTTTATAGGAGAGGCGGGAGTTAGCTAGTGGCTTGTTATTAAATGTCCTGGTGTGAGCTGTGGTAAGCCTGTTCAACATTCCCTTCTCCCTTGTGTTCAGATTCAATCTCTTTCCTTCCTCTTGGCACTCTAGTCTTTCTATCAGTTACCCTTATCATTTAGCACTTATCCTTATCTTTTATTTATCCCCAAACATTTCTCCACTAACTTCCAGCTCCTTTGCCTCCATTTCACTTCTTGATTCAACTCCTATTTCTTTTCCCCCTCTTCTCCCCTCCCTCCCCTCCCCTCCCCCCTCCCCTCTCCTCCCGTTCCCTCTTCTCCTTTCCCCTCCCCTCCCCTCCCCTCCCAGCTTCTTTTTCCAGGCCCAGTAGTATTCCTTCAGGAAATGCCAGAGCTTTCTTGCCCTGCGTTTAGTCTGCAGCTGGCTCCATTTCTTTGGCTGTGCCTGTTTCTGGTTCCCTTGCCCTCAACCTGACTCTTATTCCCAACATACACAGTCTTGCTAAAGCCCTTCTAGATGGGCAGATGTCTGAATGAAGGAGAAAACCTAACACAATATAGCCGTCCCTACCTAAGCTCCTAAGGAAAGCTTCCAAGGTGAAGTATGTAGTTCGGTTTCTGGCCAGGCATCTGCTGGCTTCTGAAGGTGGCAGAGCAACAGATACCTTAGAACTGATTCAGTTGTAAAACCTTCTCTGAGAAAAGCCCCAATTCCACAGTTTGAGCTGCTTGTCCTAAGGTGTTTGGAATAAATTCTATAGAGCCATAATGTGACTTTTCTGGGGGATGTGTTGATTATGTGATTGCAAACAATTTTGCTCATTTAAACTGTTCATTAACATAAAAAGATGAGAAATTCTTAGAATATATTTTGCATAGATTTCGAACTTAAAGAATTTAATCAAAAGTAAATATAACCTTGCAAATTAAGCAATTAAATATTAGAGAATTAAAGACTACACTAGTATGATTAATAATTGTGGGTATTTTGTTTCTTTCTCTTGTAAGGGAAGGTTCTTAGTGATTCAAACCTTGTAAGATCATTAGGTACATAAGTAGAAGTAACTCAGTCCCCAGCATCCAACAGGAGGGACAGACACAAAACACCTTGTCCTGTGTCTGAGAGACGTTTGCAGACAGAGAAGGGGGACTTTAGAGCATCCCCAAGAGAAGTGAAAAAAATTAAGTTACCTGGAAGTAAGAAACTTCATAGCTGTTGGGGAAGCACAGTGACTTTAGCTGGAGACCCAGTGACTCTGCTCCTTATTCCTCTGAGCCCTTTGAGACCTTACCTATGTCTAATACACCGTTGGTACCTCCAAGCCTAACCTAACACAGTACCTGGGCATAACAGATGTTCAATAACTGTTTGCTGAGTGAATATCGTCTAACATTTTTTGAATGTTTACTATATTAAGCTTGTCCAAGTGATGTATATGTGTACACACACACACACACACACACACACACACACACACACACACACACAAAATTTCATTATAACCTTACAAGGTTGACACACTTATCATTTTCACTTAATAGGAAGAAACTGAGGCACTGAGCTTAAATAATTTATTCAGGACCACCTAGGTAGTCAGGAGTCTAGGAAGTATTTGGACCTATAGAGGTTGGTCTCAAGGCTCAGGCTCTTGGGGACTACTAGGAGCTAGTTACCAAAATAACCAGGCACTATATGAACAATGCCAGAGAAAGGGGGAGCAGGGCACCAGGAATCATGTCTTGGAGAGGTGTAGTTCTTCCAGGGGGACTACCTTGTTTTGTGCTAAAAAAATAAAATTAATCTTCTTTAGTCTTCTCGGTAACTGCTGAACTAGGTAGCAGTATTCCTGTGGGAAAAGCTGAGAGTCAGAAAGACTGGGAACTTGAGACAAGCCACAAAGCTAGTAAACTAGTCAGCTCCTCATGTCATCTATTGACTTAAAAAAAAAAAAAAGAGTAGTTTGTGGACTATTGTTTAAGAAATATGGTTCCGCCGGGCGGTGGTGGCACACATCTTTAATCCCAGCACTCGGGAGGCAGAGCCAGGTGGATCTCTGTGAGTTTGAGGCCAGCCTGGATTACAGAGTGAGTTCCAGGAAAGACGCAAAGCTACACAGAGAAACCCTGTCTCAAAAAAAAAAAAAAAAAAAAAAAAAGAAATGTGGTCCTGCCACCCCCACCCCCTCGTAAAATCATCCCAGCAGAAATTCTCTTCATTTGACTCCTGAACGAGATAGGTCAGTGAGGCAGGGGACAATATAATAGGGTATAAAGGGACATGACTGTACTTACGAAATGAGTTAGTTAAAGGAGATGCCCTGATAGAGAGCCAAGTGCTCAGGGACATGAGGTTGGCTCCAGCAAGGCAGACAGGTAAACTAAAATAGTGTTTAGTCTGAGAGGTCCAGAGATGAGAAACATGGGCTGTGTTGTACTCACAGAAGAGTTCAGCTTCCTTGAGAAGGTTACTAGAGAACCTTCCACTCAGTGGATGTCACACCCTGCTTCAGCTCCAGTCATAAGAAGACCCTTTTCACTTTGACTCACTGAACCTCCATATATGACAACCCTCAACGTACACCACAACTTGGTTCAGGCAGCCAGACTCACAGTCCTGGGCTTTTGAGCTTGGAGAGGAGCAAGAAAACTGGGACTGCTCTGGCCCTGCTTCTTCCAGCAATTTCCTGAGCCCCTTCTGTAAGATGGCTGGTTAGTGAATGGCCCCCAGGTAGGGGGTGTGCTGTGGGATGTCTTTCTGTATATTGTGAATATGTGTTGCTTTGATTGGTTGATAAATAAAGCCATTTGGCCTATGGCAAGTCAGGTTATAGCTAGGCAGGAAATTGAAGAGAGAGACAGGAAGAAGGAAGGGGGAGGCAGAAGAGACACTGTGAGCCACCGGCAGGAGAAGCAAGATGTGAAAATACCGGTAAGCCACAGCCACATGGCAACTTATAGATGAATAGAAATGGGTTAATTTAAGATATAAGAGCTAGCTAGCACCATAGGCCATGGCCATAAGTTTGTAAATAAGAATAAGCCTCTGTGTGTTTATTTGGGTCTGAGCGGCTGCGAGACTGGGCACAACACTGAAGAAACCTTCCAACTATAGAGGTGGATCCTCTTTTGCCTAGCTGCATATTGGCTGCCAAACTTTGTTCCTCATAAGATATAAGAGAACCAACAATCTGCTGTGTGTTCAGATTATAGCTAGCTTCCCATGGAACTGGAGAACTATGTGCGAAACAGGAGATGACAGCATTGTCAGCAGGCTACCTTGTGTTCTGGTCCCATGATTCCTACCTATTGAGCTGCCCAACTGTGAGCTCCAGCTGGAGACACTGTTCCTCATTCCTGGAACTCACTCTGTGCCCACTCACCCATGTGCTTTCTTCCAGTTTGAAGAAATTGCATATTGGTGATCAATCTCTAGCCCTTCACTCCCTCTACCTAACGGAAGACCTCACAGGGAACCTGACCCTTCAATGTCTCTCCATTTCCAGCCCTCTTAAGATGACCTGAGCTCAAGTATGTGGTGAAGGGGGACTGTCTCTAAACCTTCCAAAGCAGGAGGAAGAGACCTGGGCAAAAGACTTGTGTATCTCATAGTAGCTGTGTGACTCAGTCTCTCCAAATTCCAAATTTGATGTCTATAAAAACGTAATTAGAAATAGCACCTACCATAGAAGCTGGAGTGAGATAATGCACTTAGAATATGCAAAGGGTTCAATGAACAGCCCCTTTTGCTTGAACATCTGCCATCCATCTCTTGATGTTGATTGTGACACTATGGCAACATGAGTAGTGTTCCCTGAATCTCTTCTATTACACTATACTTTGCTATGATTTTATAAGAACTATTTCCCCAGCATTTAAAATAGTTCCTCTGAAGAAGGCATTAAAGGAATCATGCCTGTTCTTTTGTCTTCTGCCTTTTCCAAATGTTCAACTCCAAATGAACTGCTCATGGGAGTGGCCTGCTTACATGCTTAGACGTGGTTCCATTCATTAATTGCCCAATTTATCCATATTTCATACATATGCCATTTGTTTGTATGATGCTGGCAATTAACTCGAGGCCTTATGAATTCTGAGCCAGATATCTATCTACCAATAATGTATATCCCTAAGCATCATTCTTATTTGGAGACAGCATCTCACTAAGTTGTCCATTTTAGCTTTGAACTCATCCTGCAACCTAGACAGTTCTTGAGACTTCATTCTCCCAGATTCATCCCACAGAGTAGCTGGGGTTATAGGCCTAGACCATCCAGCCCCATTAGTGACTGATACTTATGATCTACCTGGCTCTTACTTTGTCTCCGTCTCTCAAATAGTTTTGTGGAGTGTTTGTCACACAGATCATTAGAACTCTACTCTTACAGGCTGTTCATACACTCAGTGCCACCAGCCTAGCTTCATGTATCACCACTGGCGACCCTAATTCAGTAGGAGACTTTCTGTTTAGATGGTTCTCTAAAGAGTTAATGACTCTTGCCTGTATTCCTTTATAGTCTATATACATTTTATTTCTTCCTAGTTATCTATGTGCTCGGTTTATATATCACTGCAGTTCATGCTCATGATCATTCCCTTCTCAGAAAATAAACACATGGGCTGTGATAGCTGTAGGCTCTTGGCACGCTCAATGAGGTTGGAAGCACTGTACAGCAGATAGCGTCTCTCTTCACTTCAAGGCCTGGGTCTCTAGTGGGAACTATCTGGTATTAACAATGGCCCTGGGCTAGTTTGGGTTGTAGCCTAATCTTTGTTTCTGAATTTATGGTACATGGCTATATTATTTTACCTCTATGGATTTCAGCATTTTCCTCTTCGATACTAAAATAATTATGTCTGCCTTGATTAACTCCCAGGGTAGTTGTGAAGATCCAAAGATATGCGATGTATTTCAAAAAATTATAAAGTAACATACAAATGCATGATGTTCATATTATTAAATTTAATGCTAATCAAAGTAATTGGGTAGGAACCAAAATGATACTAAGAAATGAGCCATTTTAAGTATTGGTCAGATGTTAGCACTACCCAGTTAACTCTAAGTTTTACTTTAGGGAAATAATTTGGGAATATTGGCTGCTACTGAGGCAGAATTCAGATTTTTAGAAAAAATGTCTAAGTCGATGTTGAATTAAGTGTAGATGTGGACTGTCCTCTCCTATGCCTTAGAAACAAAGAAACATGGGCACACTCACACAGATGCACACATATCCTCCCCTGTCCTCTCTCTACCTCCCTTCTTTCCTGTGCCCCCCATATATTTTTCATGAAGAAATACCACTCAAGTATGAAATAATGAAATTTTTCTAGCTATATTTGAAAAGGAATTTTTTTCAGAGTTCCCAGCAAATGATGGATTAATTGCAGGAAATAACATTACACCGTGCAGCAATACAACCATCAGAGAGCCCCAGTTATCCATGTTCTATGAATGAAGATGTTAGAGATGGTGCACAACCTGCTTCTGGCCACACTGCTTGTAGATGATAGAACCAGTCTTCACACCTATGTCTGCATTTCCAAAATCCCCAGGATCCCCACCAGGTGGCTTCTCAGATGCACCGTCTTTTGACTGATTTCTATGTATCAGTCCCATAAAAGCCACAGTGAAGGTTTGAAATAAAAACTCCTGGGCTAAGTTTGGTCTAGTAATTCAAGGCTGAGTCCTCCAAAATCTATGTGCTTGGTAGAGTTGTCGGGTTTCATGCCACAGGATGCTGCTAAGTCCAGTATGTCCTCTGAGAAAGGATCAAACATGACAGTAACTTCTCCAAAGGATAAAAAAAATGGGTGAGAGCATTTGAGAAACACACATACACACACACACACACACACGCACGCACGCACGCACACGCACACGCACACGCACACGCACGCACATACTCCCATCTTCCTTACTCACAAATACAACAATGTAAACTCCGCATACATCCCAATCTCATCCAAGGGCAGTGGTTTTTATTTCTTTGTGCATCCCAGTGCCTAAAGCAGTGTCTGGTGTAAAACCAATGCTGTAAATATTTGTTAAATAGGTGAATGAAATTCATTCATTTCCTTGGCAAAGAGCTAAACAGGCAAATAGAATGGGTCTCTAGTTCTGCATTCCCTAATTTCTGTGTGTAATTTTTTAAATGGTTAAACCCTAGTACAGATGTTCTCATCCAGCAACGTGTGGGTCCTTTTCACAGCTCTGTAAACTTTCTCTTGAAATTATTAATGGAAGTTGGAGAGGAAATATACCACAGTTCAATTCAGATTTGGACTTCTCAATCCCTTTGGCTCATTTCCTCCCAAATTCATGAGTTCAGGAGAAGCATGTCAATTCTCCGAACGAGACGACTGTGGAAAACCAATTTATGAATCCAATCAGAAGCGAGCAGAAGCGACTCCACTGGTTTGATGGATGTGCCTCAACGAATTGCTGCCTCCCTTGGAAGCTGGGGGCTTGGATGAAGTTTGGAGAGAGGACGTAGGAAATCTATTTATGATGCAATATAGATCCCAAGTGCATGGACCCAGAGGTGGGAAGGCAGCAGACTGAAGCCATTAGCATTGCCAACATCTGTCCTCCCTTCCAGCCGCCTCCACTGAGGCCAGCTGACCACGATCTGTCACCAGATCTGGAGCTCAGATGTTCCACTTGAGCAGCACATCTATAATATCAGGATTAGAGCAAGCCTTATAAGAGAACTCGGGTGGGGAGAACATATAGGATTTAATTTGTAAACCTTTCAATGATGGCTACCAGGTTGCTAAAAGATTCAGCATACCACAGGATCGAATTTCATGCTGTTACCAACATTATTCTAAAACAGCAGTGCACTTAGGGTCCTAAGTTGTGCTGATGTATGCCTTCATTCATCTTACACATCTTAAGCCTGTAGGTTTCCCCACGCTTAGCCTTTGCCATTCAGGAACAACCAGCATGGTGTTTTTAAATTATTCTGATAAGGTTGGAATCTTAATAGCCATATCTAACAAATGGAGATGTTCATGCTCAAAGAAGTTAAATAATGCATCCAGCCATTTGGCAAGATCCTGCCTCCTCTAGAGTCTGGGATAATTTTCACCCCATTAGCATCCTTTGGACTTGCACAACTGTGGAAACATCCACATCCACTTCCCTCTGTTCTTCAGATTTGGCCTTTTGGCTTCTTGCCAACTCCCTATCTCCCTTACCTCAACTTGGGTGCTCACATATACCCTTCATGATTAGTCTTAGGCCTCTGCTCTACAAATCTGCCTCAAGTCCAACTCCTGGAATCACTACAGAGAAGCAAAGAGAAAGAGGTGCCCTCTGATATTAATGAACAGTAAACTGGGACACGATGGTTAGTGACATGTTGTTGGTTATTTTTGCTCTTTTGAGGGGCCTTCCACCCAGCTCCCAAATAAATCACACATGAAGGCTTAATTATAAATACTTGGCCTTAGCTTGGCTTGTTGCTAGCCAGCTTTTCTTAAATTATACCAGTTATTTTTTGTCTTTGGGCTTTTACCTTTCTCTGTTTCTGTGTACCTTTCATTATTTCTTACTCCATGGCTTGCTGTGTAGTTGGGTGGCTGGCCCCTGGAGTCCTCCTCTTTCTCTGGCTACTTCTTTCTCCTCCCAGATTTCTCCTTTCTATTTATCCTCTCTGCCTGCCAGCCCTACCTACTTCTTTTTCCTGCCTTACTATTGGCCATTCATCTCTTTATTAGACCATCAGATGTTTTAGACAGGCATAGTAACATAGCTTTACAGAGTTAAACAAGTACAACATAAAAGTAACACACCTTAAAACAATATTCCCCAACAGTGACAATATCATCATTGTTAGGTGACAGAGTTTTTGGGGGGAGTGTTCCAGTCAAAGTTTCTAAGTAAAACTCACAGAGTTCCACACATGAGTCAGTTGCTGGGTTTTCAGAACTAGTGGCTTAGCTTCAATGGTTCTGTGACTCTGAAGATACAAAATGAGGAGAATTGCCCCTTCAAGACACAACACAGGTGATTGCAAGGGTGATGAACATGGGCTGCAAGGCCCATTTTCTGTTTATTAAAGAATCATGAGCACTGATTTCCTCAGCCCATGCTGTGAAAGAGATTGTTTCAAGAAAACTCTTCAATGAGGAACAGTTTTGAGGAGCATGAGTTTGGGTCTTCTCTACTATACTGCCTCAGAATTGAACCTGTAAGAGAAAACTTGCCTCCTTCTCACTGAGCCTTTGGCTGTGCCCAAAGGATGGAGTTCATTGATTTTTGGTCAAAACCATCTTCAGAGAATGTTCTAAAGCATGGAATACAACCTCCTTTCTGTGAATCACCGAAGGCCCCAACTCAGAATGCCCTTCAGCTCTGCAGTGCCCAGGAAATGGCTCTGCTCATGGATGTTGGCTGGCATCTGTGCTGGCCTGCTTTAATGACTGAATTACCTGTTTAGATTCTGAGCTGGGGAGCTGAGGAGGATTCGTGTGATGAGACTCTTAGCCATGTCCCATGAGAAGGAAAAGGTAAGGGTTGGAGGCCCTATGGCTGGGCTCCTCTCTACACCAGTACCATACTTGTTATCTGTACTCTTTCCCAAGCTCTGATGATGAGTCTGTGGGCTGTTTCCCTTACTTTCAGAAACTCCATGTAACTTGCTCAAGACTACACAAATCATGAATTCATATCTGTCAGCTACCGGGGCTGCTTTCTTCTTTATCATGTTGCTTCACATGGGAAGAGAGGACAGGAAAAGTGGTACTGAGGAGTTTTGATTAAGGGCAGAGCATGTAGCTGAGTGAGATCTGCTCTGAAGGTCAGATTCAGGTCTCTGAGGTCTCCTTGCATCTGCCCCTGAGACTTTGTTTCTGAAAAACAATTGTCAGGTAAGGCTTGAACACCTGGTCTCTCCTGCTTAAGGAAAGAAGGTCACCTCCTAATTACCTTTGTGACACAATTCACTGGAATGAGAAGGATACTCTTCAATTGTTTCACTCTATATAACATATGCCTCATTAATCAGAAACACATCATCCTGAGCCTGAGCACTAATAACACGAGAGAGATTAATGAATTGGCCTCGCTAGGGACCTAACAACTGCCATGCACTTATTTTTCAAAGATGCCCACTGTGTTTGGGCTTAAAAGATGGGCAGTCACATGAGGGATGAAGGGTAAGGCTGGGTAAGAGGAAAGGGAGGAGGAGAAGGAGGAGGAAGAGGAGGAGAAGGGGGAAGAAGAGGAAGGGGACTCTCCTGCAGTCTTTATCCCAGGATATGGGGAAGGAATGAAAAGGCATAGAATCCTTATTCTTGGGTTAAGAAATGGAGCCAAGGACCAGACTGGCCTGGGATACAGGGTATCATTCAAGAAGAAAAAGGAAAAAAACCCGAGAAATTAAAAAGGCTAAATCTAAGAGCAAAAGCATCAGACACAATCATGGGCTCTTTGCTGCCAGCATGGCATCCCTGGGTCTAGTTAGACAATAATATAGAGGTGAATAAGGAACTCCTGGCTCAGGTTTTGATGACAAATCACACAATTTATGCCCTCATTCATTCCTTGGCTGACTCTGATTCACCTACCCATTCAGACAGTCAATCAATCATCATCATTGAGAATCTTGACCTTGGACTGAAGAATGTCAGGTTGAATGTGCTTGGTCATCTCATACCAACCATAGGTTGTAATTGACTGCTGTGTCATTCCAGGCCTTTCTCCCTCGGGGTCCCAGTGCCTGCTGATTTGCCTGAAGTTGTTGTAAGATGGATCTCTTCAGCTTTTCTCATCTTCTTCCTGATCCAGAGCCTGACTTAGGTGAAGATAAAACCACCTTTCCCTCCAGATCAGAGTTAAGTCACCAGTCTGATGAGGGGCCTTGGAAGAACAAGGGACTCAGATAAGGGACTATGGCAAAGAGAGATGGGGCCTGAAGAGGCAATCCCCAAAGCTTTAATCCAAGCAGTCTGATGTCTCTCTACCCCATAACTTAAAGCAGTATATGCAGTTACACTATACAGCACTCTGTGTGGATACACATACAGGGTAGAATGATCATGACATTCAACTAAATCTGTGTTCCAGAAGTTAATCCTGGAGCATTATATCCTTCTTGTTTTCTTTCTGCTCCCTGGGTATCCACAGGATGCATTTGTTTCTGGTAGTCTTCAAACCCTACTCTTTCCGAGCATCCTCTTTCTAGGATTCAGGAATATTCCAAACATCCTCTCGTCACCATCAGCTGAAGCACTTTAGTGTCCTTTCAGATGTCTCATTATGCCAACTCTTGGAAAATGGCGGCTTTCTTTATGGGGTCTTCCTGCTTGACTTTGTGGTGTCCTCCCCACAGTCTCCTCGAAATCCCTACTTAGTCCCAGGAACAAACACATTGTTGTCTCTTGCTCAGGAGGCAGGTTTACATATGAAGACACTGAGGCTCAGATAGAATGGTCAGTTATTCATGGCCCCGTGATGGATAAGAGGAAGACATAATGTTTGCCTTGTCTATAGCCTGCTTTCTTCTCCATGGAGTCTTACAGGATCAGACAGCAGGATGGAAATGACACTCCCACACCCAGTAATATGGCAATGTCTTCTCCAGTTTGCTTATTGTACACATGACCTTTTACCCTGCTAGCAGGTGGGCTGAAGTTAGCCCCTGAGGTCAATACTTGCTGAGGACCAGGGCTTCTTAGTCTTTGTCTACTCATGACCCTATTTCACCTGAGAAATTTTTCTGTAGCCCTGATACATAGATCTGTGAAATAGATCTATGAATAAAGTATTTAGTGATGAAAAGCCATAAAGATAGTTATCTTTGCTCTGCATATAGTTTTAGCATTAAAGACAAAGGCAGACTTACTTTGAAGATTGCTTTTTGATTTTTATACAAAGAATTATAGTTCATCTGGATATTTGATACTGAAGGACATAGATTACCTTCAACACTTTTCAGAGTTGGTTGATGTTTTGGCTTTACAATCACCAACTTTACATCAATACATGGTATAAAAACAGCTGAAGTAAGTTAGTTTAGGGCCACTTCAGAAATTGTCCTAATCCCATGCCAAAATCCATTTAATGATATTTTAAAACTGAAAACCAAGACAGTGACTCAAATAAGTTTTAAAACATTTGAAAACAATACAACCCAAAGATATATTAATTTGATGTGTCCGCTGAGGAAAGATGGTAGAAATGTATCTGAAGTCTGTTTTCTTACTTTAAACCACTTTGTTTCTACAACAGCAGAAAACTTTGTGGAGTAAAACACTGCAGTTCATAACACACAACAGTTTAGTGCCTGAGACAAGGCATTGTTGGCACCTTTCATTGGCACTTGAGGCTGTGAGGGCATGCTTGATGCAGTGTGTGCATGCATGCGTGCATGCATGTGTGCATGTGTGTGTTCCGAACTGAGGCTGCAATGAAGTGCATGGTATAACACAGGCAAGCACTGATCAAAACTCATTGGATTCAGTTTTGGTTATTGTATATCTAGAAATGCTTTTACTGCTTCAACTATTTTTGCACCTCCCACTCAGTCATGTGACCCCATAGCTTGGCCAGAGCCACTGTTTTAGAAGCTGGCATCATTGTGGTCAAGCGTATACTCATTTCTTTCCTGTTTTCTGTTTCAGAGTACTGCAACACTTGGGTAATGACTTTATTTTTCAGTTAATATAACCAGCCCACCATATAGCATTTGAAACCACAAAGTACGAAACTAAGGAAGGGAACACCTTCACTACATTACGTGATGTCAGCAGATGATAGAGTCCTCTTTAAATACAATAAAATACTGTTTTTGTTGGAGTCATATATTGCCTTAATTTTCACTCCAAAAGTGTATCATTTAAGCACCAAATCCAAACACTGTGGCTTTCAGCAGAGTAGGATATTTTATACAAATTAATACCACTTGAAATTATACAATTTCTCCTTTTAAATTGAGTTCAATGTGTACAGCACCGAGGTTCACAGCCACAGGGCAACTGGGTGGCCATGAGGGTGGCTCTGTTCTGTTCTGGTCTGTTCCACAGTCAGGGAACATTCTAGTGTCCGAAAGACTGTAAGAGTCTACCTTAAAGACATTTGACTCAGCATCAATATCATTTGAGTACTTAAAAAAACAGCACTGTTCATACAACCTCCAATCTGTCCATTTGCTCCTTCATTTTCAACCCCTGTTTAATCTTGGAAGAACCTTCTTTGGAGTTCTTTCCTTTCACCTCAGTATTCCCTCCTGCATTGAGTTCTGCATTCTGTCCCTGTGGGTGAAATGTTTTCTAGTCATTTAGGTGTGAGTAAAAGACAGAAAAAAAAAAAAAAGAAAAGAAACTCAGTTCCTCTGAAAGCTCTCTGTATCACTAAGCTGCTTCTGAGCCCCGGTGACCCTCAGCTCACACATGACGTTGTACAGAGGTCTCGCTGAGTGCTAATCCTGAGTGAAAGGCTAAGTGTTGGTGAGTCTCCATTCTCCAGTCTTCTCTACAGAAATGCACTGACTCATGATAGGGTCAGACAGAACAGGTTTTGAGACCCAATTCTATTCATCAACTACTTAGCCTACAAAGTATTTTACTCAGCCTCTAGGGTCCTCGATACTTTTCTCTGTGAAACAATGCACTCGGTGGTAAATGCATCAGCGGATGTTGTATTAAATAAGACAATAACTTACTAGAGTCTTTTAAAAAATTTGTGATGGATTACTTTTAGCTCAGTCATCTAATTTTTTTTCCAAACAATACATCCACTATGATTTCTTTCCTCCCCCTTCCCCCAGAATACATTGCAGCATCATTGACTCTGGAGCATTCTTTCCTTTTGAAAAATGCAGCTAGATACTCATGAGCTTCAGGTGTGGAAGATGAAAGGCTGTCTTCAGAAGAGTGATGACTTCTTGACACAGTCAAACGTGTCAGCTGTGCCGCTTTTCATTACTAGGCACATTCCAACCAGGCCCTTCCTTCCTCATTTCTCCTTACTAAGCAGTGGGTACCCTGTGGGTGGGGCTCATAAGATGGCCCCAGAAGAATGTTTAAATGCCAGGGAAGACAATATTGAGACAGAGGAGAGCTCTGGTAAGTACCAACTAAGCACCCCTGAAACAAGCCAAGCAGGTCTGGTCAGAGAGCCTAGGCACAGAAGTGCAAAACAAATAGTGAGCAGGTGTCCAAGCAGGAATGGCTGCTTGAAGAGTAAAACCACTCAGGAAACAGAGCCAGCAAAGATAAAAGCAGATGGAGAGGCTAATCTTCCAGTGGAGTGGAAAGCTCTTATCTAATGTTTGAGCCCCATGTGGAAATTCCACCTAGTCTTAAAATATTCATTTTTCTTAGGATTGGATGACTTATTAGGGGTCTCTTCCCCAGAGAAGGCTGATCTTCTCTCCACTAGCAGACATTACCTATAATTCTTCGAGGGATGAAGCCTTGTGAGAATCCCCCCCATATAGGCTGACATTCCAATTGGCATTGTCTGTCATTTTTTGTCTTGTTTAGGGAACCATATTGTTGACATCTTCCAGATATAGCTTCCTTGTCATATATAGATATCACTATCTCATAGTAGACATTCTGCCCTGGTCCTCTGGCCCTTACAATCTTTCCGCCCCTCTTCTGTGATGTTCCCTGAGCTTTCGTGCAAAGGTTGAGTTATAGATATATCAGTTGGGGCTGGACACCATACACTCAACTGTTCTCTGAATTTTGACCAATTGCATCTTTCTTTAATGATCTCCATTTTGCTGTAAAATCAGCTTCTTTGGTGAGAGGTGAGAGCTATGTTTATCTGTGGGTATTAGAATAAGAATTTAGAATGAAGTTAGGAACTATACTGGCTTAAGAAAGTGGTGGTATTAAATTCTCCTTGGGGTCCACCACCTCACCAGCAGTAGCTAGCTGGCTAGATTTGCAGTACAAGGTTTGAATTCCCTCCCAATGAGTGGGCTTTAAGTCCAATTAGATGATTGTCAGTCAGCCCAAAGATACAAATACCACTTTTGCACCCTTGGGGATATCTTGCTGTACTGGTCCTTGTTGTGGTTCAAATATGCTTTTATGGCTGAGTAAGACTATTGAATGCTTTCCTCCCTTGGCAGCTTGCATAGCACCTTCTGATATAAGAGAGCTAGTCTTCAGTGAGGAGGCTTCCAGGTCAGTTCCAGCCCAGTTCCTCCATAGCTGAGTCTGAAGTGTGTTATGTGTTTAGCAAAGGGCTTTGCATTCAAGTTCTGTGATGCAACCAAGGGCAATGGCAATAGCCTATATTATTTGGGGAGTCTCTTTGACTCTCCTGATGAACAACTTGAAGAGAGGTTTCCTATGGTGATATTTTAATTGTACTGAAATGTGATTTTATTTGTATGTTAATAAATAAAGTTGCCTGGGGGTCAGAGCTAATAGCAAGCCATAGCAGAAGCTGGGCGGTGGTGGTGCATGCCTTTAATCCCAGCACTTGGGAGGCAGAGCTAGGCAGATCTCTGTGTGTTCAAGGAGACAGCCAGCATAGAGACACATGCCTTTAATCTCAATACCAACCATAGAAGACCCAGAGGTCTGTATAGATGGGCAGTGACAAGGAGGTCATGTGGTTTCGTTTACAACCAATGAGAAGGCAGAAAAGAAAGTCTATATAAAGACAAACACATAGGAAGTAGCTCTCTTGCTGAAAAGGACAACAGCAGCAGTGAAGGGTAAGGTTTTTAGCTCTGACCTCTTGGGATTTCATCTCTGCATTGGCTCTGTGTTTCTTATTTAACAAGACCATTCATCTACAGTTTCCCATGTCTGGCACTGGGGTTTTTGTTAGATGGTCTGTTTTGTACTTCTAACATGGTCTTATGTGCTGTACTGGGAGAAAAATGTTGAGACTTAGGAACAGTGAATTGTCTACAGAGTCGTTTGCCACAGTTGCAGGATGAACCTGATGTGGGAAGGGATTGTGGATGTTAGAGAGAGAACATTAAGGAAAGATCTACTGAACTCAACCAGGGGCTGGGTTTATGGCTCTGGACCTGCAACATTCCAGCTCTCGCCAGCTGCTGAAGTTTTCGTCAGTCGGTCTTGTAGAATGTTTAAGGTCACTGTGGCTTTTTCCTGGGAGTTTCAGATCACAGGAGGCCAGGCATGACTAGCTCTGCGGCTAATGCTTAGGCATTTTCACTGCATCCTTACTGCTGTTCACCTATTATCATCTCTCTTGTTTGATGGTCGTAATTAGGTGCTCAAAGTACTCGAAGCACTTTCTCATGGCCATGTACTGGATCCTAGGATCCTTGCACAATCAGTGTCAGGGTGCTGTCTACCTGGTGAGCTCTGATTGGCAGTCAGCCTCATGGACTCACCTGAGAAGCTAGGACCCATGCTATCAACTTGGCTCAGGACACAGAGTGCGTAGTCAGCCACTGCCCGGCCAGTCAGCTGATTCCTCCAGATGTGGACAAGCATGGAGAATCCCCATGATAAGAAGCTGAAGTGTTTTAGATAGATTGTGAAAAATTATAGGAGGCCTTCATTTGAATTCCTCAATTTTTCACAAATGCTTGGAATGGCTAGAATAATTTCTGTTCTGGCTTGGGGACGGTATACAGATGACAACGAAATACTTGGCTCTGGCCCTGGGGAGCTGTAGAGGGAACCCCCTTGCCCATGGTGAAAAACTGGTGTGGCCAGGTCCTGGACAAATGAGAAGCTGTGATCATTTGGATAGGAACTGATGGAAGTGTGAAAGACCTGCTTATGGGACCTGTACGAAATATAAACAAGAACCGGAGGGGAGGCGCCCGTCTCTCTGTTTGCACGTCATGCTGTCTCTGTATGACAGCAAGTCCCCTCTGGAGTTTATATGTCAGCAGGCTTCCACAAGTACTTGAAAGACACTAGACAAGAGTTTTTACAAAACATATTATAGATTAGGCAAGGATTCCTGTCTATTTACTTATTCATCCATTAACGTGATAAATATTACTTAAAATACTATTCTGTGTTAGAGAAAGCTGAGCTACTTAGAGGACAGTAGAGAATGAAGGAATGGAGGCCTGTGCCTTGGGAGCTTCTCTTCTGCTCAGGAGAGCTCTGTTCTGGTTGGACAGAGATGTTAGCCTGCCAGTCTTAGAAGCAGCGAGGGCATCTTAAAAAGCCCATTGGAGGAAGAATAGCATCAATGTTCACTCGGGATTTGAGAAGCAGTGTTCCAGGCTATGTGTCCACTGGTACCCAGGTCCTCTGATACTTTGCTTTCATAGATGGAGGAATCTAAGTTCACATGATCACCTTGCCTTTAGTAGCTATGTGACATAGAAAATTCAGAGAACAGCCAGGCGGTGGTGGCGCATGCCTTTAATCCCAGCACTCGGGAGGCAGAGCCAGGCGGATCTCTGTGAGTTCAAGGCCAGCCTGGGCTACCAAGTGAGTTCCAGAAAAGGCGCAAAGCTACACAGAGAAACCCTGTCTCAAAAAACCAAAAAAAAAAAAAAAAAAAAAGAAAAAAAAAAGAAAATTCAGAGAACAAACCTTAGATTGAGCTGCAGGATAAGGGTGCTACTGTGAACCTCACGGGATTTTATGGATTAAATAAGATAGCAGACCTTCTTGTTCCAATAGGGAAAATAGCACATGGTGGTCAGTATTATGATCAGCTTTTGTCTCTGAGGCATAAAAACTCATATAAAATTCCAGCTTTTGTGATAGTACTCTGAGCACATGTTGATGAGTGCATATAGAGTTTTTTTTTCATGAAAAATGTTACTTTTGAATCAACAGGTGCCCTTCATGTCATATAAGATGTATGTCCAAAAGCTCAAAAGACATGGATCTACGTATTCCCAGATGCATACATGTTTCAAAGACCATGCTTCCTTTCCAGATTTCCTTTCTACCACATGTTCATGTCTTTGGAGTTCTCTAAATTCCAACTGTGAGAAATATGGTCATAGATCATATATATATATACATATATATATGTATATATATATAAATTTTTATTTAACTTTATTTTATGTGCATTGGTGTTTTGCAATGGGTGTCAGGTCCCCTGGAACTGGAGTTACAGACAGTTGTGAGCTGTCATGTGGGTGCTGGGAATTGAACCCTGGTCTTCTGGAAGAGCAGGCGGTGTTCTTAACCACTGAGCCATCTCTCCAGCCCCAGTCATGGACCATTTCTTTTTCTAGGAGTCCTCAATTCACTCAAGGACCAGGTTGGATACTAGAATTTGAAGGTCCTCATTGACATACTTTATTTAACCAAATATACTCAGAGAATATTGTCCTAGCAGCACATAATAAAGTATTCATTAAATATTTTACATCTCTGGCACTAAATATTTTTTATTGAAAAATTTTATAAAATATATTCTGATCACGCTTCTCCACTACTCCAACTCCTCCTAGATCTTCCCCACCCATCCAACTCTGCATCCCCCTTCTTCCCCCTGTCTCTCCTCCTTCCCCCCCCTCTCTCTGTTTAGAAAGCAAACAAAAGCAAAAGGACATGATAGGAGTTATGGTATCTGGTAGGGAAACTCAGTCAGTCCTTGCTATCTTTTCTCAGAGAGAAGTGGGAACAAATATTCTCATGTTATTGTCTCTCTCTACCTGCTTGACCTCTCAACGCTGCTTATTGACCAAATACACCCAGAAGCCATGAGGCTAGGGAGCTGCCTGACAAGGTTCAGCAGCCTTGCAGAACATAGAGTGCAGTTCAGGGAAGTAGGGAGGGAGTCTCAGGGCTATGCAGAGTGCTCATGGGTGAGCTGAGCATTCCCAGATTGTCTACAGCAGCTTTTATAGAGAAGGATGTTTGTTCATTTGTCACCCAAGTCCCAAACTCAAGCTCTTTTGACAAATAGAAAGTACTTGATAACACTCTGAAAAAACAAAATGCATATAGGGATGGTCGAAATTGATGGACAACTCAATGACCAATTGAATGAATAAATAAAGATGGGTTCATGGTTTTCCCCACTGGAGTTGTTCAGATCAGCCTTTCTGAGACTCACCTATAAACACTGCATAATTAAAATATTCGGCATGCTTCTAAAGGCCTTGGTCCCTCGTGCTGTTTCCACAGTCAGCTTGGATGCCTGTGTACCAGAGCAAATTGCTTCTTCCTTCATCGAAGAGATGAAGCACCTCCCACCTCCTGTTCCAAAGGCCTCAAATTCTGAATTAGGAGAGACATGAATTAATGAGTTCTTCCCATAACAAGAAAACCCTCTTTTAATAACTGCGAGTTAAACAGAGTTCGGATCCCTGCTGATCTTATTGGCAAAATTAAATAAAAGTGACATTCTGCTGGCCCAAGCAAATTAGCAGCCAGTCCGTGTAAAGGCTCAGTTAACCCGAGACATTGTGTGATGTATTACCCATTGTTTGACGTACTTTCATAAGAGCAAGACAAGTGTCCCATCCTTTAGACTCTGGTAATGTGCCTCATTGTTAAATTCAATAGGAAAAGCGATTCATACTGTGGTATGATTGAAAAGAAAATTGAATCCTTTTGATGTTATAAATGTGTCTATTACTGCGTGTGCACACAAATTTTCCATGGAAATTATGGTGAAAGTGGTGATTTTCCTGGAAAAATGCATTAGTGTTGACACGTTCAATTTTATCTGCATCAGAATATAAATACCCTTTAACCATGGTCAAATTGTGCGGAATGTATAGACTGCATCTGCATAAGTCACTTGTCTGTCCATCTATCTGGGGAGGGGGGGGGACACATACCATATTGAACTCTGAGAGCTATCCTGCTTCACCATTTGCTGTCTCAAAAATATATATTCTTAAAAGCATTGCTGTAGGATATGTGAGAGGGTTTTTCTAATTTAAAAAACAGTTTCATAAATCAGGGGTCTGTAATTTGGCGTCCTGGGTACACAAAGCAAGTTAGCAAGCTCAAAAGGCCCCGTAAGCACCCTTGGAATGTCATACTAACACAGGCCACAAGACCATTATCGGTCCCACACTGGCCAAGTGTTTTCAGGACCTGCAGGTAATGCCAAGGAGCTTATTGTTCAGCTCTGCTCTGTGGCTTCAACTTCGGATGGCAAAATTCCTGTCACCTGGTACTTTCTTCCCCAGAGTCCAAGTCTATTCTTCCTCTTTCCTCCACTGTCCAGGTCCTCCTTGGATGTAATCTCTGTGGTCTTAGTCTTCCCTCTTTCAAGCCTAGGGGCAGAACTCTGTGTCCTTCAAAGTTGCACATTTGGTATGGTCAGGCGCATTATGTTCTGTTGGGTTCTACCCTTACATCAGTCGGGATCTTTTCAGTTGCAAATGGTAGAAAACTCAACACAGATTGTTTAGACAAAAAAATGATAATCACTGCTTAGCTCTCTTCCTTTCCCAGATACAAACTGAGGGGTTCTTAGCTCTGGCTCTTAGATCAGTTGGTCCTATCTACAAACTCTTCTCCAGAGGTGTCTGTATCCTGTGTTCAGATCCTTCCTACTTCAAGTTGGGCAGCATGCAAAACCACCAATGTATTTTTGAGTAGTATTCCTTGGTTGACTTCAAGAGCACACTATTCTAGCTCTTTACTTGCCAATTTCTGCTGCTCCCCAGGCAACTCTTCCATCCTTCCCTTCCCAGACTCCATCCCAGGCATCCATGCAACATGCCACAATCTAAAGGCTTAACAGAATTACTGGCAGTGCTACATGCACCCTGCATCCACCACAAAAGTAGCTAGAGGCATCATGTGCTCTGATCCATTCACAGAGACAGCTCAGCCTGTGGCATGTGGATCAAGGGTGGGAGAGCAACAGTTGCTCTGAGAAAAGACATGCTACTATAATAAAGAGAAGGGTTAACATGAATGGGAGGGGCTATGTGGCATATTTGCTGTGATGTGTTTATGCAGGCAGCTCCCACTGCCTGAAATACCTCCCCTTCCTTGTCAGTGGTGATCCTTGTTTCCCCTTCAAGATCAATTCGAATAGCCTGTTTTTATGGAGACTCCCAAACCCCTATCTGACCTCTATATTTACTGATCCCTGGAGCATATCACTGGTATAAACTGGTCCAGTTCCTACCTCACTTCCAGCAAAGATTTATTGCTCATCCCCTAAGCACATGGCACTGTCGGTGATTCCATTAAGGCTTCAGAGAGCAAGACATTGTCCAGGTTGTGTGGCATGCTGCATAGATGCCTAGGGTAGAGCTGGGAAGAAGAGAGGGATGGAAGAGTTAGCAGGGAGTAGCAGAAACTGGCAGGCAAAGCAGCAGAATGAGAGCTCTTCTAAGGGTGTATCAGAAAATGCAGACAGAGGCCATGTTTGAGTGTGGTGAATTCAGTCCATTTCATGAAGAAACTTGGGGATCAAGAGAGATGCCACAGAGGAGCATAGAGGACAGTGTTAGAGTGCACAGCTGAGCTTCTGAGCATTTGAAGAACAGGACATAGGGTAAACAGGATGCAGGGCCAGGACCCCCAAGTACCCAGGAGTTCATTGGACCAAGAGGCCTCGTCTCTCCCATGGGATCTCAGACTGAGAGCCACCTGCCTGACCTTGATGGTTGAACATTAGCCAGGACATTCCCAGTCAAAGCTTCCAGAGGCAGGGCCAGCTTTCCTATACACCTTATATTTACCCTCTTATCTGTTCTCCACTTTCGCCTCCTAGCTTGTGCAACATCCTACATAGTTTGGCTTCCTTTGGCTCATCTACCATTTCTGATCATGGTCATGCTTTCTGGTTCAAGATAGAATTTACTTCCCTATTATCACTTCTTTATCTGTTCCTTCTGTGTCAGGCCCTTCCTTACCCACCAACTGTCTCTGCCTCTTGAGGCTTTCATTAGCCTACAGGCAGAGCTTAGAGCTAGCTAGTTCCAAGGCCACATATTGGTACTTTCATCTTCCCCTTTCATCCCCATCTGTCAATCACTAGCATCATCCAAGTAGTACCTGGCATGTTTCCTCTGAAGGAGAGAACTGCAGATAAACCTAGCTGGCTAGCTGGGTACCATTGGCAATGGTCTGAGGCTACAAGTAGACAGTATCTGTAGAGTTAATAATGTGGGGCCAGACATAGATCTGAATTCCAGATACGCTACTGCTTATATCATAAAAGACAGTTTCTGTTATACAATAACTATTCATTAAACCAAAATCTGCTATTCACAGTGGCCTAGGTCTTCACATATCAATATTTAATCAAGACATTGTCCCATTGCCTTGTCTATAGGCCATCTGATGGAGGCATTTTTCTCAACAGAGGTTCCCTCTTCTTAGATGACCCTAACTTGGCACAAGTTGAGGAAAATATAACCATCTCAAAGATGAACCATGACTGCATCCCTTGCTACCCATTTATCACTGGACAGTTACTTATTTTCTCAGAGTTCCATCTGTCAAATGAGAATGAGATTACTTATTCCATGGCTGCACTGTGATACTGGATGTAAACTGCCAAACACAGAACATTTTCTAACTAGTCACTGGTCCCTTCTCTAAGCTTGTTGTTGGAATGTGAGCTTACTCTGCTATACACTGGCAGGTGGCTCTTTTCTAAACCATTATTCAACTGAATCCTTCCGGAGAACCAGTCTTCTGGGCTTTGGCTGTCCTCTGTCACCTTTGTTGCATGTCTCCTACAGAAGTTGAGCTAGATTTTGTTCTTACAGCCCACAGGCCAGGGGTACACCCAGTATCAGCGTATTTATTGGATACATCCAGTATCAGCCTATTTATCGGGTACACCCAGTATCAGCATGTTTATTGGGACACAGAATATTTGCTTACTGTCACTATTCTTCACTGAGAATAACCAGAGTATTTTCCTCTTGCCCATCTTGGTCCCATCCTATCTCCTCTGACCTTTCCCACCCTGTGAACTTGGCTGGACCATCTAGGACATGTAGCCAAGTCTCAGCAGAATCATGACATGTGCCTGTCCCAGTTTCCTTAACCCAGAGAGCAGCTTCTTTAGGCACTGTGTAAATATCCAACCTTTTCAGCTCTGTGTGCAGTGTGGGGCAGGGGCCCCTCCCCAGGGGAAACACAGATAATGCAACCAACAAACAAGTCCTCCTTTGTGGCATTTCTCTGCTCCCTCCTCCCTTCTCTCCCTCCACAGGGTAGTCAGTAGTCCCTCCCTCATTCCTGAATGTACCATGTGAACATTGCCTTGTAAATTGTTCATAATCCAAGTCTGGGTGGGATATTTACCCAGAGCGAATTATGGCTGGATGTATTCCTATGTCAACATGTGCCACGCTCATTTCTTATAAAGTAGTTCATTATTCTGTGGGGCATAAATAGTATTACCAGATTGATATGATTAAAGCTAGTGAGTCATTAATTAGCATCTAATTAAAAGAGATGAGATACATACCCATGTACAGTAGCTAATGTAATGTTTTCCCTGAAAAAGAAATGATTAAGTGTACAGCAATTGTGTTTTCAAAGAAACCGCACCAAACCATGCATGCACTTCTTGAGGAATGCAGGGACCATGTCTGCCTTGGGGCATTAGAAAATTGAATTTGGTCCCTCCCAAAGATGTGAGTGCCAGCATGGCGTCTCTAGTCAAAAGTAGCTGGCTTAAGCTTTGTGTGATTTCCAAAAAAAAATATCAACAGGGAAGCCATCAAGACAGCTTCCTGGGGCATGAGCTCCGGCTTTAATTTGGCATCTTTTGCTCAGTGATCTACTGTGATATCAGCTCACAGTGCCAATCCTCACATTCCTTACCTAACTCAATTTCACATGCTCCACATCCCTAGTTTATAAATGAGAAAGCCAAACCTCAGACAGGACTTAGTCACTGCCAGCCTGATATAGAATTACTGTTAAAAACACCAGGGCACACTCCAGCCTCCTGGGCCATCCAAAGCCTCTGGGACACAGCTATGGCATTACCAGGCAGCCTTACCTCCTACATTCCCCACTGAATTCCTTATCATGTTTTTTTCAGAGTGTCCCTCCTAACCTTTATCCATCTACATCTAATCTAAATGTCTGCATGCAATAGAACCTTAATTTCCTCTGCATGGAGTTAACTAAACTGCAATCATGCCCCTGGGGAGTCTGAGTGACGTATACAATAGGTCCCAAACTAGGAACAAACAAGGCCACACTCACATTCCTTTATGCAGACATTCCTGTCATAGCATCCCATCCACATGGACATTTTTTTCTTATGTTTAGTGTCTGATCATTAAGGTCTTGTGGGACAATGGCAGCACACAAAAATAATGATTTCTGAAAAAAAGAGATAAGTTGAAAATGAGAAGTGTGCAGGTCGGAATGTCAAGGGAGATTTTTATGTTCTATTGGCATGTTTTTACATCACTTATGTACTCATGTATAGCTTATAAAATAATAAAAGTAACACATTCATTCCCTTCAGAGGAATCTAGAATATTTATAGGGAGGATAAATAAAAAAAATGGAACAAAACAACTCTTTTGCCTATAGATAACCTGCTACTGATATTTGATAGTTTTCTTCTACTCCATTTTAATAAAATTATTATTTAGAGTTCATGACATTGTGTAAGAATTGTGACTTCTTACTGTGTTTAGCATTTGGACATATGTGCATCCCATACTTTTAACTGTTTCTGTTGATACCAACTTTAATTATGGAATTACATGCCAGTGGAGGGATGAAATAGCCTTTCCCTGTGGTCAGACATGTATGGTTTTAATGTGGTTTTGGTATACATATTGCTGAGGAAGACATCTGTTCTTAATTGGAGAGTTTAAATTATTTATATCGCTTGTCATGTCTGATCTATTCATTTGTCCTCATCCTGTTATGTTTATTATATTTGATCTTTCCTTTCTGTTTCTTTTGGACCATCTTCTCTTTCATTAATTTTTCTCTATGGTCATTTTGAAGCCTACTTGGTGTTTTTAGCTCTACTAAATATTTCCTTTTAAACTTAGTACTTCACAGTGAAGTACTGAAATTTGTAATCTTATTTCTCTAGCACAATGCTGAACAGCTACCCCTGCTGTGGGATCTGTCTACTGAGTTCTCCATTTCAGTTATACCATTTTCGTTTCTACACTTTCAGTTTGCCCCCTTTCATAGAGTCCATTTCTTTAGGATATTTATCACCCCTGTTGCTGAAGGGTTTTAAAAGATATTCTTTATTGAGTAAGGGAATTAACTTAGGTAACACAACTATTACTGTGATGAAACACTATAACCAAAGCAATCTGGGGGGAAAGGGGTTTATTCTGTTCACAATTTCATATAACAATTCATTATTGAAAGCAGTGAGGGCAGGAACTCACACAGGGCAGGAACCTGGAGGCAGGAGCAGATGCAGAGGCCATGAAGGAGTGCTGCTTATTAGCTTGGTCCCTGTGGCTTGCTCAACCTGCTTTCTTATAGAACCCAGAGATGACACCACCCACAATTGGCTGGGCCCTCCCCCAGCAATCACTAGTTAAGAAAATGCCCTACAGGCCTGCCTGCAGCCTGATCTTATGGAGGCATTTTCTCAATTGAGATTACCTCCTCTCTGATGATGGCAGCTTGTGTCAAGTTGACATAAAACTAGTCAGCACAGGAATATATTAATTTTTTCTCTGTAAGTTTTGAATCAATGATAATAGGTACACATAGACTTAGAATTTTTATTTTTTTTGTGGAAGAATTTGTCATTTGTAATAAATTATTAGTGCTGTGTATTCCAAATGTCTATCTTCCTTAAGATTTTCTTTGATATATTATGACATATCAAATTTTTATTTTCCTGTTTATTCACTTTAAGAAAGTTTATTCACTTTAAGGGCTTTATATAGGCTTAAGTACAGCCTTTAAGAGATGCACATGAAGGAGAGGACAGTTTGCACACCCAATGCAAAGGCAAGTGTGAACTTCTGAAGGAGACGTGAAGACTCTTGCCTTCTAATGTCTTGAAGTATAAGTTATATACAGAATAGGGTGTTCCATTTATAACTATATGCCAATGACTTCTAACAAATTCATGCATGTGTAACTCCTATGCCCACCAATATAAAAAATATCTTCATTTCTAGAGACAACCAGGAACATTTCTAAGAGAATATTATGTAAATTGTTTTACTCTATTTTAGTGGGATATTTTTTGTCTTTAAAAAAATTACATTAACATATTTCTATGTTTAATCACATTTAAACATTACATGTCTAAATAGATTAATGTACAATTTTATATATTCTATATGGTACATACTCGGCTTGCAGCTTACTTCATTTAATATTACAGTTGTGAAATTCATTCACATTATTGCATGTATCAGAGATTTGCTTCTGATAGTACACCATTATATAAATGTACCGTATTTTTGTTTATATATTCCCTAGTTTTGGTAGACATGTTTTTTTTCCAGTTTGGGACTATTCTGAATAAAACGTCTATTAATATTCTTGAACAAACATTTGTATAGACCTTGGTTTTAATTTCCTTTGAGTAAATGCCTAGGAAATCAAGTGCTAACCCATAGGGAGATGTTTGTTTGGCTTTATAAGAAACTGCTAAACTGTTTTCCAAAAGACACTATACAGTTACATGTTCCTATGAGTATTTTTTGAGGACTCTGGTTCCACATATTCAAAGAGAGGAAGTCTCCTTATAGTTTGAGCTTTCTGAGAGAGATTTTTTTTAACCATGAATGTGTATTGAATATTTCAAACTTTTTTCTGCAGCTATTTAACTTATCATGATTTTATTCTTTAATTTATTCATGAGTTTCCTTTAGTCTGTTAATTATTATTTTAGTGTTAAATAAACCTTATATTTCTAGAACAAATCCCACTTGGTCAGGATATATTACTAATTTTGTATATTGCAAGAATCAGTTTTCTAATATTTTATTACCAATTTTATGTCTTTGTTCGTTATAGGCTCTCTCTCTCTCTCTCTCTCTCTCTCTCTCTCTCTCTCACACACACACACACACACACACACACACACACACACACACACACTCACACACACACAGTGTGTGTGTGTGTGTGTGTCCAGAAATGCTGTTTTCCTAGCATGTTATACTGGACTCATAAAATGACTTGAAAATATCTTCCCTTTGTCTCTCTTCTGAAGAGGTACAGAAAGAGCCCCATTAACGCCTGCTTAATCCACTAGTGATAGTATGTAAGTCTGAAATTCTCCCTTTAACTGTGTTCTCAACAACAAACTTGATTTATTTAACAGTTATAGAGCTATTCCACTATTTCATTTCTTCTATGTTAGTTTTGATGATTTGAATCAGTTCACCCAAGATGTCAAATTTATTGACACAAAATCTCCTACCTTGTGAAGATTTATGGGATCGATACTGATTTTCCCTGTCCCTTTTGATATTGGTAAAACTGTGGTATATATCATTTCTCTTGTTCCATTTAACCAGAAGTTTAACACTAGTTTTATTTTCCACCAGTATCAACTTTAGATTTTATTGGTTTCCTCCGTTGTTTATATATTTTACCTGTCACTGACTTTTGTCCTTATCTTTATTTTCTTCTTTCTCAATTTGGTTTGACTTGTAGTCCTCTAAGGCAGGAACTTAAGATAATTTGTGTTATGGTCTGCATATTCATGCTCCTCTTATTCATATATTGAAGTTCCAATCCCAAAGCTTTGGTATCAGAAGGTAGGGCTTCTAGGAGATGGCTAGGTAGTAGAGATTTTATCAATGGTTATGACGTCTTTTATAAAAGACGGCTTGGAGACAACTTTGCCCCTCACATCATGTGGGGACTCAATGAGAAGAAGCAATCCATGTGTTATCTTGGCCTTGGACTTCCCAGCTTCCAGAACGGAGAAATGAATTTCTGCTGTTTGTAAGCCACCCAGTCTATGATAATTTGTTATAGCAACCTACTTGAGTAAAGTAAGATAGCTTGATTAGGGTAGAACTTATTGCACAATAAGATACACTCTCTGATGGGGTACAAAGACTATGCTATGCACCCATATTATAGATTAATACATTACTAAACATGCAAATATCTATGTGACCTACCAACACTAAAGTCAATGTATTAATTATTTTTCAGCTATCCAAATAGTTTTCTCATGCCCCTTCACAGGAAGTCCCTCAACTTTAAGGCCCTAATGGTTGTAATTATTTTCTATAATAATTTAATATCATCTTAGGTTACGTTTTCTTTTCTTAATCCAATATGGTTAAGGTCCATCCATGCTATTATGTGAATCAGTAGTTTATGGTATTCTACTATATAAATACACCAAAAGTTGTTTATTTGATTGCTGACTGATGGATTCCTTACCCATTTTAACAAAAGTTGCTTGAACTGTCACACAGAAGTCTTTTTATAGGCATATGGTTTTATTTATCGAGGGTAAATTCTGAAAGAATTACTGGGTCATGTGGTAAGTATATATAACTATGGAAGGAAATAAAGATATTTTCTAAGGATATTATAGTATTGTATACATAACTAATATTAAATGAAAGTTTTTAACTCTTTGCCAACACTTGATATCAACAGAATTTTTAGGTTCTAGCCATTCTAAAAGGCTTGTGGAACTACCTCATGTGATTTGTTTTGTTGCTTCTCTATGTTGCAGACAATATTTTTACATTTAAGTTTTTATACTTTTACATAATAATTTTGCATTGTTGTGCAGCATAGTATAAACATCTCAGTACCTATTGCAAAGTGCAAATTAAAGTAACTGGCATACTCATCACCTCAAACATTTACAATTTCTTTGTGTTGGAAATGCTTAAAATTCTTTTGTGTTACCCAGCTTTCTGGTACTATAACAAATAATTATAATTAATTGAGACAGTTAACATAAAGAAAAAGGATTTGTTTTAGGGTTCTCAGCACATGATATGGTGGGCCCACTGATTTTAGTTCTCTCTGTGGGGTGGAGGTGCCAGATGGCAGAAGTAGGGAGTGAATGAGTGGCACTATACTAGTACTACGTTTTTTGTGTTTTACTCTGTTGGACATGATGGATTCCTTCCTAGCTTTCCTTTGTCTGTTTGTTCTTCTCATGAAACATATTCTTTCCTGTGCTCTCATGATTGAGACTGCTTCTTCCTTCTTTTGTATAGTGTTCCTGTAAGCATCTTCTGCAGTATCTTCTTTATGGTATCAAGTCTTAGTCTGTGCTTGCCTTCAATGTCCATATTTCTCCATCAGTTTAAAACATAGCTTTGCTAGATGTAGTCGTTGTGTTTGGAAGTGATTTACTTTCAGCCTTTGAAATAACTCATCTTGTACTTTCCTGGTTTGGAGCTTGCTGATGAGCAAGCTGTTATAATTCCAATCAGCTTACCTTTGTGAACCGGTATTTTCCCATACAGCTTTTTAATACTTGCTTTGTGTTTTTGGCATCCTGACTCTACTGTGTCATGAAGAATTTCTTCAACACCATACTTATTTCAGTTCTGAATGTGTTTGGTTGCTGTTTCTCCATACTTGGGGAAATTTTTGCTAGAATTTGATTAAATAGATTCCATATACCCTTAATGTTTTATCAGCCTTATCTCTCCGATGGGTTCTTAGATTCGATCTCCTAATCATATCCCAGAGTTATTTAGTTTGTTTACTCATATTTCATAATTAATATTTGCATATAGTATTTCTTCAACCTTGTTCTTCATCCATGATTTTCATTCTTTTTGGGGGTGGTGGTATGAGATCATGTGCTTTTTATTTGATTCATAAAGTTTTTCATTTCCATCAATCATATTTTTTAAAATCTCTATTTTCTGGCTTTGTTTTCTCCCATGTTGCGGACTTTCTCATTTGTTTTGCTGACTTTCTCATCCACACCCCAAGCTGAATGAATCTGCTCATTTATATCCTGCTTTAAGCCATAGACTTTTTCACAAGTGGACTTTTGAAGTCGTCATCTGGCATTCTCCCAATTTCAGTATCTTTGCATTTGGCAATTGAGTAATTACACTTTTTGACGAGTCATGTTGTCTTGCTCTTCCCTGGGTGTTTTTTTTTTTTTTTTTTTTTTGTGTGTGTGTGTGTGTGTGTGTGTGTGTTCTTGGATGTGTGCATCAGTTGTTACGTTATTTCTTCTGTGTTTATTTGAGGGCTTTCTTATTGAGCAGCCTAATCTTGAAGGCCTGGTTCATAGAACCCTGCAGAGAGAAGTAAGCAAACCCTTCTCCCGATGGGCACTCTGAAGCTATGTTCATACTCTGTCGCTGTGTTCAGCTTACATCTTATCAGGGAATCACTTGTCTTTTTCTCCCCATGTTCCAGTTATCTTTTTCCTCCCTTTGTGGATTTCTAAAACTCTCTCTGGTTTTTGTTTGTTTGGTTTTTATTTTATCCTGGCTCTCTCCTTCAGCAGGCCACATAGAGGCAATTCCTAAGCCACCATTTTATTCCAAAGCCCAGGTTTCTCTAATTGGCCATGAGTTTAAGGACTCATGGGGCTGCTTTATTTATGGGCTGTATTAATTCATGGGTTGTTCCACAAATGTCTTGGCTGAAAGCCCTGTCTCTCTACTCCACTCTGAGGTTTCTAGAACTCTCCTTGGCATTTCCATTTCTTATCAGTCACTTTGTTCTTGTTTCTTTTATTTTTGTCTGCTTCTGAGAGTATGTCCAGCTCAGACCCAGCAAATACCTTGTGGTGAAAGTCAGGCTGGAGTCTCAGTTTCCTTTTGCTTCTGGTTCCCTGGCCTCTCCATCTGATTATCCTGAGAGCTTGCGATTCTAATATTTTGTCTTCCAGGAAAATGAAACTGCCATAAACATTATATTATCATTTAATGCTCACTAGCTATGTCTCGTAATCTGAACTGGGAAATGCCCTCCAGAGGAAAAGAAATAGTGATTATGGGACCTTGATGTGTTTCTCTCCTCTTAAGAGGCCATATCTACCAAGGTCCTGGCTGCTTGAGCTATTCTCCCCTGCTCTCAAGAAGTTACAAGTTTTGTTCACACCTATTCAGTCTTCAAAGTTACTCTTACTGGCGGGGTTATAGCAGAGACTCTTCTATCATAACCAGAAAAAGAATTATCTGCTTTCATTTTATTTTCTTAATTTTTAAAAGAATTATTGTGACTGGAGAGGTGGCTCAGTGGGTAAGAGTACTTGTTGCTCTTCCACAGGACCCAGGTTTTTTCCCCAGAACCATGTGGTAGCTCACAACCATCTGTAATTGTAGTTCCCTCTAATGGCCTCATTGAGCACCAGAAACACATGTGGTATACACACACACACACACACACACACACACACACACAGAGAGAGAGAGAGAGAGAGAGAGAGAGAGAGAGAGAGAGACTTAAAAATACAAATTTTAAAGGATATAGTTATTGTTTGTTTATGTGTATTTCCCTGTATATGTGTGTATGTATATGCATGTGTGTGAAGGTGTCTGTGGATAAAGAGAGTGTTAGATTCCCTGGAGCAAGAGTTACAAGTGGTTGTGAACCACACAGTTTAGATGCTTATAACCAGTCCAGCGCTCTGAGAGAGCACAGGAAGTGCTCTGAACTGCTGAGCTTTTGTTTGTATAAAATATATCCTTAAAAACATACTACAAAAGAATCTTTTAATTATTTCCCGCCTTCAGTGAAGATGGACAATACATGGTTTTTTTTCCATTCTTACTTTACCTGCTGCCACTCATTTTAATTGGTGTAATATGATAATTTTACCCAGTTAATTATTGTTAATTTTTTAAATTAAGAACCTTCTCTTTCAAGAATTATTTATGACACTCTCACTCTGTTCTGGAACCGTATTTGCCACAGTTACTTAGAATAAATTATGTCCTTAAATGCTTTCAGTTGCTCATTACCAGTTCTTCCACACCATGACTTTACTATTTATGAGTTTTAAATTTTGATTCATTTCTTTTTCAGCTGGCTGAAGTAGATCTTGAAATAATTTTTCAAGAAGAATGTATGAGTCAAACACTTTGTGAGTCTTTGCATAAGAGATTATTGGTCTGTTGATTTCATATGTGATGCACAGTTTTCAAATATTCAATCATTTATGTAAATAATAAATGAATAAATTCCATACTTTGACCAAAGTTGCTACATGGAAGGAATAGAGCAGTATGCAAAATGTGCGCAGTTGATGCTTCTATCGATATTATACTCTAGAAGAGAAACCAGAGATTAACCAACACTTCCATATTCGTTTCTGGCAATCACCATAACAAAGGAGAATCATGGATTTCTGTCCTAATCACTAAGGAAAATGATCAGGGACGTATTGCTATCAGCCTGGCTTTCTATTAAAATCACCCTGATGGTGTTGTACAGGGTTCAGAAAGGATGAAAGGGGTGGAGAGGAGCCAATCAGAACACTGTTTGATGTTGCAAAGATTCCAAGGATAGATGGGACTATCCTGGACTAGACTTGTGACAGGAATCTATAGACATGATGAAGGCAGTGTTGGAGTCATCCTTCCTCCTCCTCCTTCCCCCCTCTCCTCCTCCTTTAATTCAATGAATATAAAATTCATTAACTAGTTATGTCTGCTATGCTTTGAAAATGTATGCAACCCAATAGTTTTTCACCATTTCCTTCTTTCTATCATAGCCCAAGTCATCATGCTCTTCCCTGGGATATTATAGTAGCATTGTGATGAGTGCTCATCTGTGGATCACTGTCATTCACAGTGCTATCCTTCTAAAATACAGACTGAAATCATTCCAAAACTGTATTAGTTTCCCATTGCACTGAGACTGAGTGAAAGCCACAGTTCTAACAATGTCCTACAAAGCCACATTTGATCTGGCTTTGCTATTTATGACACAATATTTTATCACCTTTGGCTTGCCTTTAAAGTCCAATGACCCTGACCTCTTTCTCATTCCTCAATCATGCTATATTCCTTGTACTTGCTGTTCCATTTACTAGGAACATTCTCCTTTTAAATCTTTACACAGCTCATTTCCTCAGATCACTCTAAACCTCTACTCAGATATCTCCTTGAGACATCCCCACTGACTGTCTTACAATAATCCTGTTCTATTCTTGGTTTTCCTGTCTCCTGCTGTATCTTTTGGTGTAGCATTGACTTACTGAATCGCTTAGTATTTATTTAGGTTGTCCATTTTTTAAAACTAGAATGTCAGCTTCTCAGGAGAAGATTTATTTTTCTGTTTGTTGTAATATAATTCAAAATGCCCATCATGGGATCAATGTAGTTGACTTAGTTGTGAGGGAAGGTATTTGTATTCATTAGCAAGGTTGCTGGGTAGCCATTCACTGTGAACAGAGAGTTGAAGGGGGAGGTGTATGAGAGTGACCATGAGTTAGTTCAGGGTTGGACACCTTGAGCTTCAGATATCCAACAGAAATTGAGTTGGGAATGTCTAGCAACCACCTGAATATATGGACTTGTAAATCATCAACCACAGAGAAAATAGCATTCCACTTTACTTGGCACTTTCCCAACTTTAGCCCTGAAAGTCTTTCATCTTGGGCAACCCCTCAGTCCAGATCCAACCAACCATGGAGACTGGTCAGTTTCAGTTAGTCTGAAGGTTGTTACTGAGGTCATGATTAACACACGGGTTATGGTAAAAACTTGCAGATTTCATATCTTTGATGAATCTCTCATTTAGAACACTCCAGTGGACCAATGTTCTTCATAGTTTGTGCTTTATGTGTTTTACAAAAAAATAAAAATAAAAAGGTAAATTCTTCTTCTACCCCTAAACCATAAATATAGTTTTCTATATTTTCTTCTAGAATATTTATTGTTTTTCATTTTTCTTTTATGTTTAATCTTCTGGGAGTCTCTTTTCCATAATGAGCCACAGTATAGACTTTATTATAAGTCAGATGGCTGTGTATGTGTGAGTCTTATTAATTCTTTGGTTGCATTGTTTTGTCTGTCTTTGGCCTAACACTGTGCTACCCCAACTACTGTGACTTTATGTGTTGATCTTTTGAGAGAGCACACATTCCAAAGTTGTGTGATTAAGATGCTGGCAGTATGTACAGGAGCTTCCAGCTCTGTTGCATCTGGAACCAGGTGTAAGGTGGCATGATGCAAGGATCTACTTCACCTGTGTGAACCTCCTTCTCTTGGTATGATCCAAATTCTTTCCCAAAGCCTGTAGGCCTCCTATTCTTGTCCTGCCTATATCTCCATGTCACCTTCTCCAGTCTATTAATTCGTTAAATTCCCAGTAGGCTTTCATGTTCCTTAATGTTTCCAGGCTTGTTCCAGCACAAATTTGCTTATTGCTTTTCTCTGGAACTTTTCTTCTCCAGACTGTTGCATGCTATGAGCCTCATTATTCAAATTTGAGCACAAGCTCCTTTCTCTAATCACCTTCCTAAGTAATTTCCCCTGCCCTTTGATCACTCTCTAGCATGTTATTCTGAGTAATCAGAGACTTCTGATATAAGGAAGAGTGTCTTCCTTTATTTGGCATAATATAGTTCCGTGTCCACTAAAGTGTGGTTTCCTGTGGCTCTGTGTATCTCGTCAGTTGCCGGCATCACTACCTGATGTGTAGCTCCTAAAATAGTGTAGAACAGTGTTGGACACAAAGAAAGTGCTCAGTGCATATTGGCAGGTGAACTTCACTTTTTTCAAAAATTCGTTGGTGTTGCTATCATCTGGAGATGAGGTGCTTTTCCTCTTCTTGGGGAATCTTTCGAGATATTAGAGAACAGAAACCACTTCTTTCTGGAATTTTCACTTGTTAAAATGAAGTTAATTTAGCACTCCCATCTATTACAAAAGATTAATGTTGCCTGTTGACCAGCTGCTTGGTTTGTTATATGATTAATTTGTCAACAGTTTGGATTCTATCCTTTGGCTTCTCTCATCCCTAGAGCCACACTTAGACTCCATTTCCTGCCCAGTGCCAGCCATAACCTGGAAGCTGGGTAATAATCATCACATTGAAGGCTGAATAAAAGGTGCCATGAGTGAAGGACCCCCGTGTGCTCAGGTCTTGGAGGGTGAAGGGATCAAACACTAATTCCTAGACTGGATTTATGGCTCTCACTTTCGCCACTTTCTGTCACCCACACTCCCAGGGCCTTTGTAAATCACTTGGTGTTACACCTTCACTTATACATTTTTATGGCTGTCCTTTTAGGGCCACATAAATCAAATGTCGAATCAGGTTATTAGCAGGGGCTATTTTTTTCTCTTCTGTCAAAAACCTGATATTTTAATTCACTTTGGACTTCTCTGGTTCTACTTGTAACTCTTCTCTTGGATGTTAGATGCTCATGGGAAGATTTGTTGAAAAAGGGTCTTGGGGGTGTTGGAATATCTACCAGGCAAAAATAGGTGTAGAACTGTAACGCCAAAGAGGAGGCACCTACTAGCTTTGTACTGGCTGTCAACCTTAATCCTGACAACCAAGAGGCATCCTGTCTTAGCCAAGGGAAAGGCATGGAAGACCTAGCCCAGATCATTTGTAGTAGAGAATCTCAACTTTAGGGCCGAATTGAAAACTCATTCCACCATTCAAAGCACATTTGAGTTTGCATTAATGAGGAAATATGGGAAGAGCAAAGGTTGCTTGTTCAGTTGTGGCAGAGTTAATGGCATGTTGTGCTATTAGCCCAGAGCTTTTAACATCTCAAAGTAATTTTAATCACAAAAATATGAGAAATACAATTATTTAAAAACATTCCCCATGGCTGGGTGTGGTGATGCATGCCCTGAAGCACAGCAGGTGGAGGCAGGAGGGTGAGAGTTAAGGTCATTCTGGGGCTACCTGAGACCCCCATTAATAAACGAAGAACTCATATCCCCACCATTAGGGATTAAGAGTGGTAACCTTTGGCATACGGTCTTGCCTATCCTTTGATTTCTACACTTTCCCCTTTAGAAATCTTTTCATGTGCAGTTCCTTTTCTCCATAGATGAAACTCAAGTGCTCGGTATTCCTCCTTACGCACAGGGGATAAATACCAAGATAAATAGCAGATACCTGAAGCTACGGAAATAATGAACCCTGTATGCATTATGTCTTTTCCTATATACAGATTCCTATGACAAGGTTTAACTCGTGAATTAGGCACAGGAAAAGATTAGCAACAATACTTATAGGACAATTACAATAATATACTATAATAAAGCTGTGCAATCATGGGCTTTTTTACTTCTTTAAAAATTTATTTTCATTTTCTGTGTAAGTTTCTTATCATGTATGTGTGTGTGCCTGGAACCTACAGAGACCCGAAGAGGGCATCAGATCTCCTGGAACTGGAGTTACAGATGGTTGTGAGCTGTCATGTGGGTGCTGGGAATAAAACCCTGGTCTTTTGAAAGAGCAGCAAGTGATCTTAACCATTGAGCTTTCTCTTGAGCCCTGGCCTTCTCTTTCTTAAATGTCTTTTCATGCTGTACTCAGATGCTGATGAGAGATGATATACTGCTTATGTGCTGGACAGTGTTAGGCGAGTGGTGTAGGTATTGGCGTGCAGCATCAGGCTGACCCAGGAGGACTATTTGAGCACAGCATTGGAAATACCATGGTAGTTGATCCAGTAATGAGGTGGTTACCATATGACTAATAGCATAGGTGGGCAGAGAGGATCCTTGACTTAGAGTGAGATGACATGGGAATTCATCATGCTGCTCAGAATGGCCTACAGTTAATTTTTTTTTTCCTGGAAATTTCCATTGAACACTTTTCAGACCACAGTTGACTACATGCAACTGAAATGGAAAATGAAAATACAATTTATTGTTGTGTTCTTTTATCTTTAAAAATATGCACATGCATATTTCTGTTCTCATCCTTAGGACTCTCTAATACTATATGTTTTTCTTTAAAAGTGTAAAAATGTCACACTTATCCCAATTTCCAATTTGCCTCTTTCATTTTGGACATTTTCATGCTACCAGATGACTATGTATCCCAATCTATTTCTTCATTCCTATTTTTGATAAAAACTTTTCTAATAATTTTAATTATCAGATGATAGTATTATTAACATTCATGTAAAAGTCTTCTTGATGGATTTATCTAGGTGTCCAAGAATTGAGTTTCTGGGACCAAGATTACACACATTCATGATTTTAATGAAAACAATTAAATTTATTCACAGTTACAATAAAAGATGTCATTCCTGTGAAGACTGAGTAGTAAATATACTTCTCAACAAACCCATGCTAATGTTTACATTGGATTATTTGAAGCCTTCCCATTGACAAATAAAAGCATGTCATTTGTGTTTTACATTTATTGAGGTTGAGCATCTTAAGTTTACTGAGTATTGTGAAATAGTCTGTTTTTTATATCCTCTCTTTTTTGTCTTTTTATTGTTATTTTCTTGAAATTCTTAATATTTATTTAGTTTAGCGCACGCCCCCCCCCCCATGCTTGTGTGTAGCTCAGAAAACAGCTTTGGGGAGTCAGTTGGTTCTGTCTTTCTACCATTAGGGTCCTGGGGATGGAACCTGGGTCATTGGGGTTGGCAGCAAGTGCCTTTACGAGCTGAGTTAACTCACTGTCCTTTTTGGGAAGAATTCTTTATGCACTCTGCATCTTAAGTCTCAATTAGCTATTAGGCATCACAAATAACTAGCTCCATTCCGTGGTTTGATTTTGCTCATTGTTTATAGGATATTTTACTAAAAGGCCATTTAAGCCTTTTTTTTTTTTTAAGATAAATGTATGAGCATTTTCTTTATGGCTTAATGCTTTTGATGTCTTTATAAAGAAAACAATTCTTATTTCCCTGTTAAATATGTTTCCTGCTCTTCTCTAAGGTTTGAAGTGTGAATTTTCATTTGTTTGTTTTTGGGCTTCTACAAAATCTACTATTTGCATTTGTGTCTGATATAAGCTAGAATCTACCTTTATTTTTTAATTGGATAACCAATATTCTGAGTATCATCATCTCTGTCAAACATCAAGTTTCAACATGTTTGCATCTGTCTCTGTTACCTGGTCTGTTGCATTGGCCAGTTAGTCTACTATAACTTTCTAATTAATATTACTAATAACTGGTAAGATCTCATACTCTACTTTTCAGAATTGTCTTTTTATTTTTTAATCAACTCTTTGAATTTACATTTGACAAAATGAAAGATATTAAGGAAAACACTTAATGAACTTGGCTATACATCTGCATGTAATCATATCCCAATGTTGATACAGAATGTGTCCATCACTCCAGAATGTTATATTGAGCCCCTTGTGGTTAACCCCATGATGGTTTATTTCTTATTGTCAGCTTGGTTGGATTATGAAAATGCTAGTGCAATGAAGACTCTCACCTTTCAGTATGCCTGTGAGGGTTTTCTAGAGAGGGCTATCCCAGGCAAAACACGCACACTGAATGTGGGCAGCACCAGCCTGTGGGCTAGAGTCCTGAAATAAATAAAAAGTAGCAAAGGAGGAAGATCACAGAGTGCCCCTCTCTTTGCTCTAATTCCAGGTCCCTAGAGGAGTCTTAGCCCCGCATTTCCACTGGCATGAACAGTACCATGCTATGATAGACTGTTTTCCCTGGAAACAAGGGCCTAAAGACATCCTTCACTGGATTTTCTTCTAGTCGCATGTTTGGTTGCAGTGACATGGGGAGTGTTAGACTAACATACTTCTTATTTCCTCTTTTTTTCCCAGATTAGCACTGGAAGGGGTTCAGTAGATAAGGCACATAAGACTCAAACATTAGGGTGTCACTCACCAGGAGCCGAAGATTATGTGCTTTACATAAATGTGCTCTCTAAAGCTCTGCACTAGCCTCATACTAGGCCCATGTTCCCACTAAAGACAGCCAGTCATCAGACATCACCCTCCCCCACATATAGGCATGAATTTAGTCTGTGAACATCATTTACGTAGAATCCTAAAGCAAGTTCCTTTGTCTGGCTTCTTTTGCTCAGCAAACAGTCTTTGGAAATAATCCACACTGGTGCATATATCAGCAAATTGTTAATTTTTATTCATACCTTCCCTAGTGTCATATATCATGAAGTCATCAGCTATTGCTCATGCATTCATTTGCTGGTGAACACGTGGATTGAGTAGCTGTGAATATTTGCACACCTGCCTTTTTGTGGGCAACCTTTTCCTTCCCCCTGGATAAATGCCCAGGAGAGTGACTGCTGAGCTACAGAATAGGTATGTACTTAACTGTAAGAAACTGCCAAAATACTCAGTTTCCAAGGTTGTTGGATGTTATACAGTGATATGAGGACATCCTGGTATTCTATTCCCTACACATTGTATATGAAGTTGTATTTTCCTCCTGATTAGAGAGGTACAAAATGTTTTCATGTACTTATTAGCCATTCATACCTCCTTTTCTAAATTATTTGGTTATTCATTAATTGAATCATTTCTTATTGATTTTGGGGGGTTCTTTAGATAAGCCCTAACCAAGTGTTGGCAAGAGAATTTTTTTTCAGTCATTGAATTTAATAAAAATGTGAGATATCTCACTGATATACATCTCAAAAGTTGAACTTATGAAATCAGAGTATAGGGTAGTGGCTAGGGGAAAATATAGAAACAGCTAAAGTGAAAATTAATGAAAAAAAAGATAACCCAAGCCATCATATAAATATACTTCAAATAAAAATATGCACACACTTTGAAAAATAATTCATAGGTTGGAGCTAAATCATATTAAGAATTGGGAAATATTTAGAACTTCTACCCAAGCAGTGGTATGTTAAAATCCATGGGGTACTGCTAAATTATGGGATGGAAACAAAATTAATGAAAACTTTTCTGACATAATTGATCAAAGAAACAATAAGCGGATTTAAGCGTTGAGGCTATGAATGGAAAAGCAGACTAATGGTAAACACTGCAGACAAATAAAAAACATAAATGGAAAATAAGATGATGGCTTTGATTGCCTGCATGGATCCAGGTGGTTTTCAACACTGGTCCATAAAACTTATCAGGAGGACACTTATTAGTGAATTCTTAAAAATAATGACTCTTTTCCTCTCCCAGTTGAAGAGAGAGGAAAAAAAGAATTTCTGAGAGTAGGGCAGGTCACTAGCTCCAGTAGTGAATCCTAAAGAGTAGCCAGGGTGTAGAACCACTGCCCTAGAGAATCAGGCTCCTTGGACAATCTCCCCAGTGCAGAGAAAGTGTCCTCCCAAGCTTCTAATCTCTTAGAAGAGAAGCACAGCGACCAAGTCTATTATGTACCCTCTCCTCATCTCCACATTGGCTTCATCTAATGTCACCTGGAAGCTTAAGGAACAGAAGAAACCTCTTTCCTTCCACAAGTAATGTTGAGTCCACAGAACTTAGTACTACTTTTGAGCTACTAGTTATGAGACCTTCCCCCACCGCCCCAACTCAGTGTTTTCTCTTTTATGATCATGGCCTTTGTTTTTGGAACGAGAGTTGAGAAGAAAAGCAGTAATTATTTTTCAAAGTAAATTTAATGATTAATGCTGCATATAGAACATGGTGTTTGTGATGTGAGAAAAGAGAGAGTCTCTCAGAGCTTGGAGACTAAAGGAGAACAAAGGACTCCATGAAGACACAAGCACATATACCCAAGTATTTATTGAGTCCTGTCAGACAGCCTTTGATGAAATACAGCCCCGAGTGGTGACACCAGCCAGGGAGCAGGGGAACAAATTAATCATGCTTACTTAGAAAACAGAGATTTGATCAAGGGAACTTTGCATTTACCAAATTACCAGAGGAGATCGAGATGCAGCTGGGTCACCGGAGATGATCTAGAGTGGCAACCCAAGCTCATCTCCTGAGAAGTACTATTTTATCTCCACTGCCTCAAGCAGCAAGAAAGGACACAATTTGGCTAACCTTAGGTCCCAGGATCATGGCCACACAGCAGAAATGCACGGGCTATAGGCTTGTGCCCAAAGTCTTGACCACAGAGTCCGGCTGGAGCTTCTAAGTCCACTCAGAAGAAGTGGATGCTTCCCTGCCATGTCTTTTCTATACTGCACTCACTTCCAAAAGCCAGTCTTCCAAGAGTGCACTTCACTGTTGGCACCTGGGCCACAAACCAAAACTTAACTGCAAGGCAGTAGCAGTGGTTAATTTTCCAGCCTCCATAGCCCAGGAAGGCACATCCAAAGGATGAGGATCCTGGCAATCCCCAGGGTACATGAAATGTCAAGAAAGTAAAGAATAATGAGCTAACACACTTCATCAGTCTTTACAGCTTTTTCTATTTCCACCCCTCAGGAGAGAGTGTATGACCATCGGCCATCCAGCGCTTGTTGGTTTCTCCTGTGTGAAAGTATGTGGCAGGTATTTCCTTTCTCATTTGCTAGTGTCTTTGACCACAGCTTCCTCTATTTGACCTTCATATTATCAGATTGTTGTATGAGCTGTCTGACAATCTTTCCATATCCAGATTTATTACTTATCCATCATTTCTCCCAGTATCTTTATAAAATGGAGTTCAATAATCAACATATTCTTCCAACTGTATAGTTATTTCATAATGTCACAGTGATTGTCTTCATTGTCTTTTATTCTTCCTATTTGGGGGCATATGATACATATTTGAAATTGTTGATGGATGGGTGAGTGAATGAATGAATGAACAGTAATGGTATTTCTAAAGTATGACAAAGTGAGATACTGAGGTGCATTAGTGAATTGTTCGAACTCTTAATGCATAAGAATGACTTAATGTTAAATTAGGATCTTGGAATCAACAAAGAATTCAAATATAAACATTTCTGATGACAGAATGTGAATGAAAACAGCTATGTTGAAAACAGCTACCAATACCATTTCCTGGTGATACGCTGAAAATCATATCCAAACTCTTAGGTAGCACTTAGAAGTCTTCTCTTACCTTAATCCAACCACTTATTCAGCCTTTTGTACCCCATCCTGTTCCCTGTACTCTACATCCACTAGAGCAGTGGTTTTCAACCATCCTAATGCTGCAACCCTTTAATACAGCTCCTCATGTTGTGGTGACCCCAACCATAAAATTATTTTATGGTTCCCTCATAACTCTAATTTTACTATTGTTATGAATTAAAAATATCTGATATGCAGGAGATCTGATATGTGATCCCTATGAAAAGGTCATTCAACCTCCCCCAAAGGAATCATGACCCACAGATTGAGAACTGCTGCACTAGAGTCTTATTCCTCTCCTTGTTCTCTCCCCAATGCCCATTTTATTCACCCTCTCATCTACACATAGAGTTCTCTGTCAGAGATGACTGCATCCACTCTGTTATTGACCAGATCATTTTATACACACCTTTAAAACTCAAATTGGATATCTATATTGTACCCTTAGTAAGCCACCAGAGAGAGGGCTGGGTAGTCATAAAATAGTGTCACATAGAGGTCTAGGTCTTTCTCTTAGCATCCCTGAACAAAATTTTTACAGTTGTCTCAAAACTGACTGAATTCAGAAAGAGAAGTCCTGCATGAACAAACAGAATTGAATGGCAGACAGAATTAGAAGTCCCATACATGGGTGACATAATCAAGGCTGTTCATTTCCCTCTTAGTGTCTTTGATGCTAACCTTACCAAAGATCACCCATGATTACCAGGACTTAGAATCAGCACACCTAGAGAATGCTGTTTTTCTTTGAATAATGTCTTGAGGTTGCAAAAAAAACAAAACAAAAACAAAACACTTAACTGTAGAAAAATGATAGAACAAAAAATTTACAAGCAGCCGAAAAAGAAATTGCTCATAAACAACCCCACAATTCAGAGGCAAAACATGTTATTGTTTCATTTCATCCCCTCAGCCACTGCTATTCTTCCGGAAGTCCCAATCTTACATATGATGCTCATATTCTGTAATGTTACTTACTATTTCTCTTCTGCATTTGGAAACATTATTTTCAAACATTAATTGTATTAATTAACCATACATTAATCAGCATTTTAGTTTTTTTCCCCCTAGGTCTAATATGTATAAACTGACAACATGACTACTCCATGGTATGATTAAGGGGAAGTTTTTTTATTGTAGATATGAGAGAGCATCTAGAAGAGTCCAAAGCAGAGTGAGAGTAGTAGTAGATTGAACATGGCCAACAGACTAAACTTGACCATGAGAAAAGCAGAAGAGCAGATTGGGAGTGGGTGGGGGGGTGGGAGGGTGGGAGACGGAGATGGGGGAGGGGGGACTAAGCAAGGAAGACAAAAAGAGCAGGCACCAGAGAGAGGGTATAGCTGAAACAGCAGGGCTATGAGGAGAATGAGTAGCTTAGGGGAGGGAAGCCCATGAGCTAAAGAAGTCTAGGGTAAGGGGTGAGGTGAGCAGAGGTAGGATGCTAACATAGCCTCTGAAATGTGTAACAGCTACTTGTGATGCTGAGAAAGCCTGGATGCCAGCATGAGTATGCTAACAGGCACTGCAGGTAGCCATTCCTTTCCCTTCTGCCAGTGGTAAGGGAAATGGTTCCTTTTGGTAGAGGGGGACCAGGCTTCACAAGTGCCTGAGGAATGGTGGCTTTTGTCTAACCACCAGAATTTGGGGAAATGGAGTTTCCTTTGAACATGACATAACAGATATAAAAGCACTGACTCATTTGTTATGAATATGCTAAGATTAAATCAACAATACTCCTGTCTCTGGAAATCTATTTCCATGGCCTTTTTATGACAACTAGTTGTTACTCTCATTTGTCAAAATCCACACGAAGAGTGAAAACAAAATGGCGGGTGTTTTTTATGCTCTGGTCTAGTTTCTTCAGAAGCTCCCAGGAGGAGCTGTTGACCCTATAGAAATCTATTTAGAATGCCCTTACTGTGACGACTCACACTCTTGCATCAATACCCCAGTAGCACTCAGCTTGGCTGTCATTTGTTTCACGTCAAATCCTGTAGAACACTTGGGGTCAGGGCAAGCAGTGTGAACAAGGACAAGCAAGGTAGGGCAGCCCTGAGCAGCTACATCTGGTTGCCTTGCTCCCAGGACTCTGTTGCAGTATGTCTCTGTGGCTTCAGAATTCTGGGCCCATCTTGGCTTCCTTTGTATCTTGATGTGAGTTGTGTGGCTTTGTCTAGGGTCTGTTGAGTTCTTACTGTCAGAACAGCAAGACTTAAATCTTCCAGAAGATTCTTACTTCACAGGTCTATTGTACCCACACCAGTTTTAGATATCATTACTCAATTGTGAGGACACTGTCAACACGTACAGCTGCGCCATTCATTGCTGCTCTCCAAAGAGCTTAGATGAAGGAATGCTGAATCACCCAGCACCATGGAAGACATTTATTACACTAGTATGTTATAGTCAAGCAAGTGATGATCTTTCCCCAGAACATATCTTGCAATAGAACTATATCACAGGGAAAAATTATAATTATTATGCAATACTTCATATTATGCTGGTTGGTTCTCCAGTCATCTCAGCCTTCTTCAGGACAAGGGAGGTTATGGGTCATTTTTGATGAGGATTTCTTCCTGGGTCTTCCTTGTTCCTGTCCCTATATATAATGTCCCTCTGAATCCTGAAGGTCAGGCAGAGTGTCATCCTTGCAATCAGTGAGCTCATTACCCTAGGAAATGGATTCTTCTCCCTTCTGCCCTTTGCAGATTTCATTTACATCCTCCTAGACATGTTTTCATTTCCAGCAGCCCAGGCTGGTGGTCTGTGTGGGCTGGGGCCCAGGCCACTGCACAGTTGAGTTTCCCCCTTTAATATTGCTTCTGATTGGGCCTGTTGAAACTTGCTTTGGCAGCACAATCCCGAGTGTCACTCAGGCAATTAAATAAGGTATTTTATTTTATTCAAGGGGGCTGTATCATGCCTATTTCAGAAGCTATTTGACGGGAATTGGGACAAAAAAAAAATGTCCCTTGAAAATGGCCTCCCATCTGTATCCCGATGTGAAGGGATCACGGAATTAGCTTTTCTTTAACACTATTATATTCTTTCAATAGGGTGTAAAGTTTTAGGAGATGAACTTTCATGCTCTATGTCACGAGAGCAGATTGGTTTTGCATGTGTGACAGAGAAGGCCCTGACGCTCCAGCCATGGGGGACAGCACAGAAACACAGAATGTTTAAGTGAGTCCAGTAACTTTCTCAGACCCGGTCTGCTTACAGACTTCTCCTGGGTTTGGCTTTTGTAATATGTTCATTCTTTCAGCTCTAGCTTACAAGTAACTTGGGGCAACTCTTCCCTGTTCTTGTCAACCAATACTCTTCTTCCTTACAACATGGTATGGCTGTGGTTCTCACATGTGGGTCACTCACACTATATGTGGGTCATTTACCCACCCCACATGTGGCCTACTCACTCCATATGTGGGTCACTCACTCCATATGTGGGTCACTCACTCCATATGTGGGTCACTCACCCACCTCACCTGTGGGCCACTCACTCCATGTGTGGGCCACTCACTCTTTATGTGGGTCACTCACCCACACCACCTGTGGGCCACTCACTCCATACTTGGATCACTCACCCATCTCACATGTGACCCGCTCACTCCATATGTGGGTCACTCACCCACCTCATTGTGGCCCACTCACTCTTTATGTGGGTCATTCACCCATACCACCTGTGGGCCACTCTGTAGCACGAATTATTAGAATGTCTTATTAATAAAAATGAACCTGAAGCCAGGCATTGGGGTGAACGCTGAAAGATCAGAGAAACAGAACAGGCCACAGCTAACCTCACCTCACCAACTCCTCAGCTGATCCTGTTTCCTCAGACTGGAAGCCTCTGTGTCCTCATCCGAATGGGTCTCAGCTGAACTGCTGCTCAAAAGCCTAAAAGCTTAACTAGGCTCTAGTTCCTGGTCCTCATGCCTTATATACCTTTCTGCTTCCTGCCATCGTTTCCTGGGATTAAAGGCATGTGTCACCATGCCTGGCTGTTTCCAGTGTGGCTTTGAATTCACAGAGATCCGGGTGGATCTCTGCCCCCAGAATGTTAGGATTAAAGGTGTGTGTATGCCACCATTTTCTGGCCTCTATGTCTAGTGGCTGTTCTGTTCTCTGACCCCAGATAACTTTATTAGGGTGCACAATATATTGAGGAACACAATATCACCACACCACTCTGAGGCACTGAATCTTTTTTTGCTTTCAGTTTCCTCACAAATGACTGTTAGGTCACCTTGGGCCCATCTATGAGCAGACTACAGTCCCAGTCTTCCTGGTCCCTGAGGTCAGAGAAAGCAATTGAGTTCGTGGCTGCAGCCACTGCCGAACCATGTTTGGAACCAAGGAGGCATCTATTTATATTTCCTCTTTAACTGTCTCTTACCTTTCCTGAAATACTAAACTAAGTTTTAGACTAAAACTGAGGCCATTTTGGTATGGAGCAATGGAGCAGAGCCAGAGTACAGCATTTAGCATAGTAGTTTCTGAAAAACAAACATTAACTTATCCATGAAGCAAAACTCTAAGATATGCCTTTCAAAAACCGGTGTCAGGGGCTGAGGGACAGCTTAGTGGAACTCAGGGCTTATCCAAGTGCAAGGCTCTGGGTTCTACTCCTAGCACCATCAACATGCAACAAACCAAACCAACTGTCAGACAAAAGAGAGCCAGACAAAGCGTCCCAGCAGCCCGATGGACAGTGTAAAGTTATGCTCGGTGTGAGAAGGAAACAGCCCACCGTGTCTCTGCAGTACATATGCTGCTACTCTTTGAAATCACTGCTTTCATTTACGACGAGCATTGAGGATTTGTTTCCTCAGGCCCCCTCTCCACTACTGCTAGTAGTCTAAGCTGGGGTCCTCCTCGTGGATTCCTGGGAACTTCCCTAGCACCAGGTAGCTGACCTACCCCAGTAATCAGATTGGTGAATATCCTAACTGTCATCATAGAGCCTTCATCCAGTAACTGATGGAAGCAGATGTAGAGATCCACAGCCGAAGAACACCAGACTGAGCTCCAGGAGTCCAGTCAAAGAGAGGAAGAGGAATTCCTTGATGCAAGGAGCATCAAGATCATGATGGGGAAACCTACAGAGACAACCAAACCAAGCTAGTGGGAACTCATGAACTTTAGACCAACAGCTGTGGAGCCTGCATGGGACTGGACTAGGCTCTCTGCATTAGTGAGACAGCTGCGTAGCTTGGTCTGCTTAAGGGGCCCCTGGCAGTGGGATCAGGATCTATCCCTGGTGTATGAGCTGGCTTTCTGGAGACCACTGCCTATGGTAGGACACTTTGCACAGTCTTGATGCAGGGGGAAGAACTTGGAGCTGCCTCAACTGAATGTACCAGGCTCTGCTGACTCCCCATGGGAGGCCTTACCTTGTGGAGGAGGAGCTGAGAGGTGAGTTGGGGGAGGGGTGAAAGCTGGGGGGGCGGGAGGAGGGATGAGAGGTATGTTGGTATGTAAAATGAATAAAAAATTTCTTAATGAAGAAGAGAATTGTTTCTTCACCATGAAAGAGGAGATGGAAAGAATGCAAGAGTCAAGGGGTGGAGGAAGGCTGGACTTAGGGGCATGGCATGGTTAACACGTCTATGAACTGACAACTGCCGCAATTACCTGCATAGGGGCTGTGCAAGACTGAGCCTGTAAACATCCAGTCAGAGCTGGAAGAGGGAATGCCTGCCCTGTCCATGGGAGGGAATGATAGTCTAGGGCTGCTGGGGCAAAGGGGAATGACTGTCTTCAGTGCTGTGGCCATTGGTGAGACATTTGTCCTCCACTGGAGATCTCCACCCCTCCCAACCCCCCACCCCCCGCTCATATGAGTGGCACTGGGTAAACCCAACGGATCATAAAGCCAAAACAACAAAACCGAACAAAAGACATGAGAGGGGGACTGGTGAAAGGGAGGTAGAGGGTTGCTGGAGGTGGGAGGAGGATGAGAGAGGATGCAGGGATGGGTGTGAGCAGAATGTAGCCTACACATGTACGAAACTTTCAAAAACACATTAAAAAATAAAAGACCGTGTTTCCTTTCCATAGAATCCTGTAGTACATCCTGCTATGTCTAATGTTTGTTTCCAAAAGGCTTTTACATCACATCAGATTTCCATACATCTGAGAAAAGTCTCTCAAACAAATAATTCCCAGTGAGAAACAGCCTAGATACGAGTGTGACACTACTATTGCTCAGACATTCCCTCTAGAGGAAAACACTTCTAAAGAATTAGGCACCCGGAATCCCACAGGGCTGATGAGAGGGGACCTCAGACGCTTCTAAAGAGTTTTAAAAATAGGAACATGCCGTCAAACACTAAACAATCCCCCTTGCCCTGGTGTTTCTCTTTCATTTCCCTGGAGGGAATAGAATTGGGTTCTCGGACAGCTAATGTGTGTATTAACTCAACTGCCCTGCTGCATACAGTGGTCAGTGCTCTCTGTGGACTCTTGGGTGTGTTCTAGACATCTGAGAGCCCTTCCCTTCCCTTGATGCCTATCACCAACACTGGTTCAGTGGTAACAATGTGTCCTTGCTTTGTTTTCACTACACCACTATCCCTCTCATGGGATCTTATATGACATTGTGACTTATTTCACACCTATCGCCTACTGCATTGCCATTATAGAAAAGGCTGGGATGTCTTGTTTACTCTTGGGGTTCCAGTCCCTGAAAGAGCAGCTGGTATACAGGGTCTCTCTGAGCCAGTGTCTCAGATGGCAACTCACACAGTTCCAGAGGCACAGCTGGCTCCGTGAACTGGCTGACACTGGAAAGGCAAAGCCAACTATGGAAACAGGGCAGAGTTCAAGTAGAGCGGTGGAAGGTAACAGACAAGGCTTATCCAAGAAATCCTCTGTGTAGCAACACGATTCTAGCTGCCTAGACAGTCTTGGAGTCTCAAATGGACCAGCAATGTCACCATTTGGGATTAGTGATCCCAGTGGTTTCAGTCTCTAGAAGCTTGATATTAGGTAAGGGAATCAAGAGAAACAAGTAAGAACAAAGGCTGAATTCCAGCATGGACAGGCCTGCCCCCAAGGAAGGCTGGCATACAAAAGCATCTTGGGTGGGCAACTCACACAGTTCTAGAGGCTCAGCTGGTTCCATGATGAACCGGCAAGACAGCAAACTAGCAATCTACTTGAAGGTCGCAGATTGGACAGCAGGTGCCAGGGGTTTGGTGAGGTAAGCTAAGCAGCTTGTCCCAGTAAACAGTGACTTAATGCTCAGCTCTACAGAATGGGATCTCAGGAGCTAGGGAATTTCAAGCCAGCAAGGAGCAAGGGAGGGCTGAGCCACTGGGAGGTGGGAGGCGACAGCTTCTCCCAGCAGCCAGCTGTGGCAAGAGTCAATCAGCTCAGGGTGCTCCAGGCAGCCAAAGATGAATAGCACAGGCTGTGATTACTGTTCCTTTTAAACTGGTCTGTGTCTCCACATTACAGGCAACACTTTCTGGAGTGAGTAAATCATGCCCAGCATTCATCTCACACGGACAGACAAATATGAAATCAACATTTCTCTACGGCAAACAAGATCCTGCTATTCATCTGTTGCTGGTGGAGGTCCTCAGTGTTGCTCCTTTTCTCTATGGCAGAAAAGGCTCAGGACCTGCTTCTTCCACAGGGCTCAGGTTAACCATTCTGATCAGCAAAGCCCTGAAACAGAAAAAAGGGCTATCCTGAAATTGGACCAGTGATGCAGGTCTGGATAGCTTAGCTCAGGCTCTCCTGGCAGTACCTATAGTGGATTATAATTCAAACCTAGGAACAAGATAAGTACATGCATTGGAATGAGTGTTATTAAGATCATGCTTTGTTCTCTAAATAGAAACTTGTTGCACATACAACACCTGCATGCTTTAAACTTACCTTTAGTCCATGGGTTTCTCAGGGTCCATTAGTGTACAGATCTGAGAATGCCATCATAGACATTGCACTGATCTGGTCTCAAGTAAAAATCCATGCTTCTAGCCCCCCACATCTCACTGGTCATTTCTAGGAGTCTCTAGACTTGAGAGATTACTGTCAGTCCCTCTTTAGTAAGAATGACCATGGCTCAACATGTCTCTCACTGGGACCTTATAGGTCTCTATACCCTGAAGACCACATGGGGCTGAGGTGGGAGCAAGGAGGAGATTCCAGGACTGCCCAGTGATTTGCATTGTGGCGAGTGCTTATTCTCCTCTGTGCTCTTACATTTTGGTGGAGAATATTAACAGTAATAATGACTATGCTGATGCTAATGGTCAATTATTGAGCCAGGTAACTAAATGCCAGGTACTGTTGCAAAGGTTATTCTGTGTAAACTATTTGATTCTCACAAAAACTTGTGAAGAAAATACTGTTTTAGTGGTACAGACAGCACAGAGCCAATAAACTACACATTTACATAGTTCTAGTTAAACAGCTGAATTTACTGAAAGAATGAGAGAGAGAGAGAGACAACAGAGACACAAAGAAACACACACACAGAGAGACAGAGATCACCTCTTGGAAATTTATAATCACACACACATACATTTGAATATATACATATCAACATATTTATATAATTATTTATGTACTTCCCCTATCATATTCTATGGAATCACCTGCTTAATAGTTGATTTCCCTAATATTTTAAACTGCTATAATTAATGCAGAAATAATATACTATATAATTCTCTAACAATTAATTTTAAGAATTAATTTTAACTAATGTATAAAAATTACAACTAGCTGCCCTTTCAACTGCTGCCTGATATTCTACTGTCAGGAGGTGGCATGATGTAGCCAATAAGTGTTTTACTATGAATATTGGTAGAGTTTTCTAGCTTCTCATAGTCTAAGACCGCTATGACCTTCCTTGAACCTGCATCTTTTGTTATTCATTCAGTCATATCCCTTAGGTTTATTCTAGGAATTGACCTAATGTACTTAAGGATGCACACTTTGCAATCTGCAGAGTATACTGCTCTAGGTTTGTTGACTGGATGTGTACCTTCACCCACCCACATGTATGCGGACATCTATTTTTATGCCCTTACTAAACTGGATACTATCAGTAACTTGCATCATTCTCAACCTAGCAAACAAGTGACAAGACACTGGTGTTTTAGTTTATCCCAGCTAGCGAATTCAGCATGTTACAATGAAAAAAACCATTGGTACGGATTTTGTAAACTGCCTTGTCTATTCCTAAATCATATTTTAAAGATTATCCTCTCATCTTGTTGACTCATATGATCTCCTTATAAGTGAAGAAAACTAAATAGTACTTTATATTATTCTTGCAAACGATGTTCAGGTTTGTCTTTTAATATTATTGATGGTATAAGAACATTACTTAATCTTAAGCTGGACAAGTAAATTTGAGTTTGGTTTTGTTATTCAAAAGTCTTATAATTTTATATAATCAAAGGTATTATTAATCATTTCCTTTCAGCCATTGAATTTGTACACTTTAAGTCATTTACTACCATGAAGTTTGATACTATTTATACATTCTAGAATTTTAATGGTTTCTTTTCAAAAAATCTTGCAATGTTCAGAATTTATTTCTGTATCAGTTATAGTATAAGATTTTAATTTGTTTTTCCTTATATACTTCCCTTCAATCATGTTCTGTTGAGCCAACTACTTAATAAATAGTTGGTTTTCCCTAATATTTTAAATGGATACTATTAGTATACACCACATCATTATTCCTCCTTTACTCAGTTTCTGGCTGTTCTTTTTAGTTTCAAGTCTCTCTCTGGCTATTTTCTGCCATCCCACAGTGATAATTTAATTTCAAATTGGGCAAGTCAATCTCATTATTCATTTTTCTTGTTCTGTTCATGACTCTTCTAACACAATTATTCTTCCAAATGAACTTGAGAATCATTTGGTCAAGTTCCAGACAAAAATCTCATCAAATTTTAATTGGGATTGCATTAAATGTATAAATTAATTTGGGGAAAATGACATCTTTAAAATATTGAAGTTTCTAATATGGAAAAATGAATGTCTCCTGATTTATGAGCTTTTTCTCTGTCCCAAAGTTAAATCTGTGATATTTCTAGATAGACCTGCCATGCTTCTTGTTATGATTCACTCTTGTTATTTCCTGTTTTGTGGTTGTTGTTAATATGATTGTTTTTGCTTTGAGTGTTTCAAGTACCTATTTCTATTACACAGAGAAACTATTACCATTGATTTTGGAGGGGGAGACTGGAGAGATGCCTGACAGTTAAGAGCTCTTGCTGCTCTTCCAGAGGATGTGCACTCAGTCCTTAGCATCCTGACAGGGTGGCTCACAACCATGTGTAACTCCAGTTCCAGGATGTGACACCTTCTTGTGGCCTTCACAGGTACCCACATACATGGTTACACACACACACACACACACACACACACACACACACACACACCAGACATAGATGTGCCAGGATGCATGTGTGGAGAGCAGAGGACAGCTGCACGAGTTGGTTTTCTCCTTTTACACTTTGGGTAGCAATAATGGAACTCAAGAATGCCAGGCTCTGTGGCTAACAATTTTGTTGGAAGCACCGTTGCCTGCTGAGCCATCTAACTGGCTCTTAATAGACCATTGGATTAAATGCCTTTATCAGTGTTATTGCCTTTCATGTGATTCTGACATGCTTTTCTAGGTAAGCAATTGTGATTATCAACAAATAATGTTGACTTTTATCTCCCCCATAATATTCACAAGACTTACTTTCATTAACAGACTCCGGTGACATACCTATTTTAATGTGAGAAACATTATGGGGTGAGGCTAATTTTTAAAAAATCATATAAGTGGTTCTAATCAAATACAAAAATTGCATTTTTTAAAAGTAGCTGTTTGTAGCAGGCTCAGCTGGCCATGAACATTCCCCTACTCCCTTAGAATTACAGGGAATTAGTTCATAGTGACTTTCATTCATTAATAATTTTTAAAATGTTTGAATGGGGTCAGAGATAAAAAGACAAAGATGAAAGTGGTTTAAATTATGAGTTCTGAAGACGGTTAACTTCCATTCAATTCTTGCCCTTACTGACTGGTCATTATTAATTTGAGCCAATTGCTTTAACTCTGTGACACACACACACACACACACACACACACACACACACACACACACACATCTATAGAGTGGGACAGTGGGACGGGATAGTCCCTAGTCAGCTGTTTAGTCTCAGCTGTCCACATAGCTTCCTTTCCCTGACTCTTTTCTCTTTTCTGAGATGTTACACCGTTAGACTAATAGAGCCCCGACCTTCGCCACTAGCTTCCTTCGTTTTGCAATCTGTATTAGAATTAATCCACATCTTTTCCTGGCTTGATAGCTCACCGTTTTATTGCTAAATAATATTCCATCACACAGATGCATCATACCTTATTTATCCATCGATCAATTAGGAGATATCTATGAATAAAAAGCCCCTGTAAACATTTGTGTACAGAATTTTATGTACAAATTAGTTTTCAAACCAGCCAACTAAGTGAGTAGCTAGGAGTGTGGTGGGCAGATGACATTGTAGTGCCACGTTTAGCTTTATAAGAAACTTCCACTATCTTTTCAGAGTTGGCTGTGCCAGTTCATTTTCCCACCAGCAGTGAATGAGGGTTCTGGCTGTCCCGTATCCCAGCAATTAATACTGGCAATGGTTTCGATTTGTGCCATTCTAATAGGATTGTAGTCACTTCTCCTTGTTTCTAATTTGTAATTCCCTAATGACAAATGCTGTTGAGCATAGTTTATTGCATGTTTGCCATCTGTAGATCTTTTGTGTGGCTTGTGCTGGCAGCAAATTCCCTCAGTTTTTGTTTTCCTGACAAAGTCTTCATTTCCCCTTCTCTTTTGAAGGATAATTTTGTTGCTCATAGAATTCCAGATTGATGGCTTTTCTTTCTTTCTTTTTTTTTTTTTCTTTCAACACTGTAAATATTGTGCTGCCTCCTCTTCTTGACAGGCTACTTTCCGACAAGAACTTCCTTGTGCTTCTGGCTTGGTAGGTGGGTTTCTCTCCACTTTGCCTTTGGTTTTATGCAGGTTGATGAAGGGATGGCTTGATGACCCTTGGGTGGTGGTTGTTGTTGTCTTTGATAAATTTCCTGAACTCCAGATTCACCTGACTTAGCGTTCTCTGAGTGCTCTGCATCTCTGCTTTTGCATATCACTCCCTTTTTAAACTTCAGCAATAACACTTTAAATGTTTATTCATCCATTTCTCTGTTCACTCCAGCTAAGTGTGTCCTGAACCATGTGTCTCTCACAGTTCCATTTTCTCTGCCCACCAGCATAGGAAGTTTCTATCAACCTGTCTTTAAGTTCACTGATTCTTCCAGCCATGTCTACTAATAAGACGGTCTATTTGCTGACAACAAAACATCCTTCATTTCTATTGCAATGTTTTCAATTTCCAGAACCTTTGTTTCTCTTCCTTTTTACATTTCCATCCCTTACATTATCCATCAGCTATCTGGCATGAACTATTTTCCACTATAGCCTTAATGTATTAAGTTATTTTAAGTTCCCTGTATGATAATTCTAATACATCTATCATATCTGAGCCTATTTCTGATGAGGTTTGTTTTGCCTTAGACCATTTCCTTTCTGGACCTCTTTGTAATTCTTCCTGAAAGTTGGTAATGATGTGTGTCAGAAGCTATGGTAAACAGGCCTCACTGTGAGCATTCGTACTAACCTGAATAGGGCTTGGGTTGTATGAACATAGCTGCTAGTAACTTCAAATTCTCCTGTGGCTTTGTCTACATCTCAGTGTCGTGAAGCTTCCCTAGGAATAACTCCTTAGATAGAGTTGGCGTCTCCCAAGTTTTCATCTAGAATCCATTGTTGTTGTGGTGGAGACCTGTCAGAGTGGCCCTGGAGTTTAGGGAAAGGTTTGCTTATGATTAAGTTTTAGGGTGTTAGTAGACCTATGTGTTAGCTCTTTCCCCCCTTTTATGAGAGACAGAGAGCTGAGAGCATCCTGAAGTGAGAGAAACATGACTGACCAGCTTGGAGATGTCTGGAAAGATCTCAACCAGCCCTGCCTGCCCTGGCCAACTTTCCTTGTCAGAGAGAAGGTTTTTGTTCCAAAAGACAATGGCCTTGTGAAATAGCTACCACCTTCCCCTTTCTGTGTGAGGACCAGATCCCTCATGGTTCATGAAGAGAACCCTGTGGGATTTCCTGAGGTAACCTCCACGAATAAATACATTGGGAACATTAAGCCTGAAGCCCTCCAGAGTGTCCCACTCTCCAACTCACTCATACACAGCCTTTTGGACTGTCAATGTGCATGGTTCTGTTCCTCCCAGTTAGCCACTCATGCCTGTTCATCAGACAAGCTGATCTTGGCTTTGACTTTTGGGGTTCACCTGCCTGTCTAGGTTTTAGGGTGGCAGCATCCCCTGGGACTTTATTTTATGATGACTATAAGAAAAGTTGTTAGTTTCTAATTTGTTCACCTAGTTTTTTTTCTGAGTGTTTGGGAATGACCTTACCCAAGCTCTTTACATATCAGAAGAAAACCCAGAAGTCTCTCTTGTTTTTATTAAAGTCTTTTAGACCAAGTATTTGCATAATAATATCAGTGGTATTATTAGTCATTGACTTCTTTTTTTACAAGCCTAGTTTTATCTCCTTTCTTTTCTGTTCATTTATTTTACTTTTCTTCTGATTTTCCTAGGTTTTATTTGTTAATTATCATTTTATTTTCCTCATGTTGGATGAAGAGCCTCCTGTATTTTTTTTTTTTTTTTTTTTTTTAGCATTATACACTTGCTTCCTTCTGGATTATTCATTCCTTGAATTTGTATATCTCATGATTTTTAGGGTTGTTTGTGATTTCAGTTTTTGCTTCTTCTTTGATACAACAATTATTTTGAAGATGGAATGTTTGTTTCCTATTTCCTAGTAAATTAAACTTCTTTATCCTGACCTTGTCTAGTTTTATTGCATTGCATTATTCAAATATAGAATGCATCGTTTCAAGTGTGGATAATTTATTTAGGTGTTATCAATGTTTTTAAGATGTAAGCATTTTATAGAAAATGTTGTTTATGGTTCGTACAGCTCTCCATTTAGATTAGTTAAAGCAACTTATTTCAGCTGTATTTAGGTTTGTTTGCCAATTGTGCTGTGAAAGAATGAAACATATTTTTGTCCTGAAATCTCTTGTTCTATCATCAACTCTCTCTACAACCCTAAAAGCCTTTTGAAACTGTAGCACTAAGTTAGTAAATTAACATCAGTCACAATGATAACTTCCCTTATATCACACTACTGTGGTGGTTTGAATGAGAAACGTTCCCCTTAGTCTTGGGCATTTAAATGCTTGGTCCCCAGGAGGTGGTGCTGTTTAGGGAGGCTTAGGAGGTGTGTCCTTGTTGGAGGAATGTGTCACTGGGGGTACACTTTGAGAGTTAGACTCTTGCCATTCCCAGTGTGCTCTCTGCTTGGTGCTTGTGGCTCAAGATGTGAGCGCTCAGCTTCTGTGGCAGCTGCCATACCACCCTGTCATGAGGAACTCTTAACCCTCTGGAACCATAAGTCCAAATGAACCCTTCCTTCTGTAAGTTGCTTGGTCATAGTGTTTTATCACATCAACAGAAGTAACTAATACATCTGCCTAATCAATACAAATCCTTCCTTTTCCTTTCAATGCTATTACACAAATAGTAATTTGAGGTCTAATAGATTACTCTTAAATATTTTCCCTTCTGCTTCCTTAGTTTAACTTTATCCCATAACCTTCTTTAGTTCAACTTTCTTTTAGAATATCTTCCATAAAGCCTATGTAGAAAGTTATAGTGGTTTGAATGAGAATGACCCCCATAGGCTCATATATTTCAATGCTTGGTTTCTAGTTAGTTAACTATTTGGGGAACGTTTAGGAAGTGTGGCCTTGTTGGAGGAAGTATCACTGGGAGTGGACTTTGAGATTTCAAGAACCTAGGCCAGGCCTACCCCCCAACACCCATGCATACCCCAACTCATGCTTGTGGATCAGATGTAAGCCCTCAGTTACTGCTCTAGTGCAACACCTACCTGCCTACTGTCCTGCTCTAGGACATGATTGTCCTGGTTGTAGCATGAATCTTAAATATTCTTATTAATAAAATCAAACTTGAGCCAGGTATTGGGGTGAACGCTGGAAGATCAGAGAGACAGAGCAGGCCACAGCCACCTCACCTTGCCAGTTCCTCAGCTAATCCTGTTTCCTCAGACTGGAAGCCTCTTGGTCCTCATCCAGAATGAGTCTCAGCTGAACTGTTGCTCAAAGCCTAAAAGCTTAACCAGGCCAAAAGCTTCTAGTTTCTGGTCTTCATGCCTTATGTATCTTTCCTTTCTACCATCACTCCCTGGGATTAAAGGTTCACTTTATGGGATTAAAGGTGTATGTCACATGTCTGGCTGTTTCCAGTGTGGCCTTGAACTCCACAGAAATCCAGAGGGATTTCTACCTCTGGAATGCTAGGATTAAAGGTGTGAGTGCCACCATTTTCTAGCCTTTGTATCTAGTGGCTGTTCTGTCTCTGACCCCAGATAAGTTTATTAGGGTGCACAATATTTTGGGGAACACAATACCACCATACCTGGTCACACTCTATGAAACTGTAAACAAGCCCTCCCCCCATTAAATGCTTTCTTTTTTAAGTTTCATTAATCATGGTGTCTTTTCACATTAATAGGAAAGTGACTATAACAAAAGCCTTGTGACTTTGTATATTATATTTTGTTTTTAAAACTATTCTGTTGATTAGCAAGCTACCAGCTCTCTTTTACTCTGAAAACAATTACATTTTTAAAGAAACTGTACTCTAATTTTGTAAGGATTATGTCCTTAACTACGTCACCAGCCTGCGATGGAGTCCCAGCCTAAAAAGTGGGCATGCCCTCTCTGTGTTCTTTTTCTGCACTCTCTCCTTCCATACTTTAGGATGACCTTGAACTTCTGAACCTCCAGCCTCTGCCTCTGGAGTGCTAGAAGTGCAAATATGTACCGTAACACCTTGTTTATGTGGTGCTGGGATTTCAACCTAGGAAGTTTTGCGTGGTAGGCAAGTGCTCTGCAAACTGAACTATAGCCCTAGACTAGAACCATCACTTTTTTTTAATTTCTTTTTGACTCAGATGATCCTCATATGGTATGTACATGATCCTCTTATCATAATCTTCCTCTTCCTCTTCCTCTTCCTCCTCCTTCCTCCTCCTCCTCCTCCTCCTCCTCCTCCTTCCTGTACTAGGAGTAGAACTCTGGGCCTTATGGATTCGCGGCAAGCACTCCACCACTGAGCTCTTGCTCCAGCTCCCACTTTTTAGGGTCTGCTTAGTTTTGATTTGCTTTTGAGTTAGGTTCTCATGATGAAGTCCCAGGCTGACCTTGAATTAATGGTCCTCCTGCTTCTGTCTACCAAGGTCTGGTGTCTAAGTGACGCAGCCATTAGAGTATGTGTATGGATCACCCAATTCTGCCCCATCAGGAGTTCTTTGCACACCAATCCTATGTAGCTGGCATGAGCAGGTAAAGGAAAATGCTTCTGTAAGCATTTCCCCCAAGGACAGAAACTTTTCAGACCTAGTGGTAAATAGGAAAGGTAGTCAGGAACTGAATGCTCCCCACGGATCTCCCATCAAGATGGGAGGACCTGGATGTGCTTCTACCTGGAGGCCAGCTCTCCAGGGATCTATCTTTGCCCCCGACAGAGGAACCCAAATCCTTCCCTTTGTGTCACACCTGCTCACAAAGGGAGAAAGAAAGGGCAAGAGGATGTGCTTTTCCCATTATGGCTACAAAACAGAGACCCATGCCTCCCCTCCCCCTGCCCCAGAGAGCGCTGCTCTAAGAGGCGCCCTCACACCTGCCTGCATTTTAATTAATATCATCCCACCATCTATCAACAGCAAGTCAACATACTTCACACCAGGGGAGAAAAACAATCCTCGCCTTGTCAGCCCTGCCTCTCCAGGAGCAGCTGAAGGTCTCAACCCTCCCCACCCCTACTTTCTACTACCTCCTTTTCCCTGGGGGCTGCTGACAGAGGAGGTGCAGCAGCTTGCCTTGGAAATGGCTTTGGCATCAGAAGGTGGCAGCATGGGAACATGGCAAAATTGGCTGGGGTGCACTAGTGGATAGGCACAGCACTCTGCATTCACTCTGGGCCCTGGACCCTCCAATCCTCAGAGCAATGCATGATGGGAATTTCTATCCCCATCTCAACAGAGGGGTCCTGCAGATTGGAGAGAGGTCAGGACTCCTGGGGGTCACGAATAATAATGAGCAAAGCTGCACATATGTATGTATATGAATCTGGCCCACAGAGCCTTCAGGGTAGGTCTTTCTCCTGATTACCCTATATTGGTGCCCTAGATAAGCTGCCCAGCCCACTGGACAATGGGTTTCCATTGTCTCCAGGAGCAGGTTGAGAGGTCCCACCCATTAGATAAGGAGGTAGAAATAGGCAAAACCTCCTACAGTTGCCCCTAGTGTATGTCTGTACCTATAGGGCTGTGTGCATACCTGTCATGTGATGGTGAGTCGGAGTCTTGGTACTGGTGTCCACCTGTGCTCAATGCAACAACTGCTGCTGGCAGTTTTTAGGGGCGTGTTCTGTTTGAGAGTGGAGACAGTACCATAGATCAGGTACCCAAAACTTCCTGGGATGTCCTGATTTCAAATCCACCAAGCCTCTCTGAGGTCCATTTAACTCCTCTGTAAATAGACAGTGAGAGGTTCCAGTGGCTTAAAGTGTGGGAAAGCCAGTACCGCACGTGGCAGATGGTAAGTACCTCAGTAAATTGTGACTACTGACTAATTCTAAATTCTCATAGCACCTTGTTATTGTCCTCCATGAAGATAAGGAAGGACTGTGACATGTATTTACTCTCCAGCCTAGGAAACCACAAAAGATGTATTTAGTTCTCTGTGTGAATTCTCAAGGAACCCTCCCTAGGTATTAGGGATCACTTTCCCCTTTTCCTGGTGCTGGCAAAGGCTGTATATTTAATAGGGTGGGAAATAGATAATGGTACATGAGAAATGCTTCAGGAGCCTGTAAGAACGCCACTTGTCTTTGCTCTTTATAAAGATGTGAAGACATGTCCTTTCCTGAGCCTAGCTCCCTCCCATTTTTCTCTGTGAACCCCCAGGTTCTGGAAAATCTCCATCTGCCTATAAAGCTGGCTTCCATTATCCTTATTAAAGAAAGCCCCACTCAGCTGGGTCCTCAGCTACTTAGTAACAATTGTCCAATTTCCAGTCTCACTTCCTTTTATCACAGAATTGCCTGAGCAGGTGGTCCCCAGCGACTCCTCTCCTCCTCCCAGGATAATGCCTTCCTTTGTGCTCAGCCTGGCAGGAGAGGCCCTTGTGGTGATGCTGCTGTCTCCGGGACTCCAGCAATTGAGTCTTTGCCAGCCCTGTGATTTTTTTCTTGGTGATTCCGATGGACATAAACAGGGAGATGCATTTCAGTGGAGTGAGTCTCCAAACAGGAGAACCAAGAAAAAGCAACAGGAGAGAAGGAACAGACAATGAATGAAGCAGGACATCAAAAGTCAGGGAAAGATAGAGTGGAGTTGACTGCATCCTGAAGAATTATCTCCCAGCTTCTGTATCCACCTGACCACCTCCCTCTTAGAGTTCCTAAGCCATGCCCTTCAAGGAACTAAATCTTAATTTTTATTGCTGACCTGGAAAAAGAATTCTGTTTTCCCAAATTCTTTACTGGTCTCTCTCTTCTTAACTCTTTTTTCCAAACCTTAGAATCCTTCTATCTAATTCCCTTGGAAATCATTTCTCAGTTCAAAGCAATAAATGGTCTTCCCAGAGTGGGGAGGTTTTCACAAGAAAAGTCTGGGGCAGAACCCAGGTTCCGAAACTATGGGACCTACTCAGAGGGTGCAGTAAATGCAAGTAGAAAAAAAACGAAGGACATGGGGTCAAAGCATTTTCTTGCCACTAATGCAAGAGCCTTCTTTGGTGAGGACCATGGATGTGATGGCAGGAAGGGATTGGAACAGAGACACGGACAACAGCAGAGATGACGAAGGAGGTAGCAACAGGGGCCCTGGGGTGGGAGTGGGGAAGGGACATGGTGCTGAATTGACTGGAGAGGGCATGGTGGGGTGAGGAGGAATCTCCATCTGGAATGGTCTCCCCACTCCCCCAGTCAACCTCACCCCGTTCATTGAAGAATGAAAAGAAAGGGGCTGTGAGAGTGAGGATGCCCATGGCTCTATTATGCTTGAGAAGCTTAACCATTTGGGTCCTCCAGTGGCTCATCTGTATGGGAATCAGAGAAAGTCAATTCAGATGGTCCTACTGATCCTTAAACCATAGGCTTTCCCAATCTCAGGCTTAGTTCTAGCCCTGTTCTCTCCCAAACATTCTAGACCACAAATTTCCCATTCTCTCTATGTTTGGGTAATACCTGATGTTTAAACCATTCTTTGATTTTGGCATCAACTGCTATACATACAGTGATATCCTGGGGCCAATTCTCATATGGACTATTCTTGGTTCAGTGTCTGTAACATTTTGTATATATTAGAATATATATATGTAGATGATGATTATATATATGAATATACACACACACACACACACACACACACACACACACACACACACACACATATATATATATATATATATATATATATATATATATATATATATCAAAGATTAGCTTTTCACAATTTCTAGGCATGCCCTATCTTCCAGGCTCTGACCTAGGTCATGGGAATAAAGCAATTTAAAGGTCCATCTTCTGTGAGGCCCTCTTAGTGGAGGCTGTAGATGTGAAAACTATTCAGCAAAACTGCAGTGAAAAAGCCTGGTGAAGTGGACATGCTGAGGAGAGGCCCGGGGAAGGTGCAAGAGGGGGCAAGGTGCTTTGAAAGGAAACCTTAGAGGGTAATTCTTGTCTTTCCATTGACAAGAGGGCATTAGAAAACTGAAATGCCATGTGTAAACGTGCAGGTGTGTGCCTAGGGATTGGGTCGGATGGCATAAAGGCTGGGGTGGGACACGAGGAGATCAATTTTCATACTCTGCATACACCTGAAAGGTTGAGGCAGAACAGCACATTCTGGAATTTTCAGGATGGCCCTCAGATGGCTGGAGAGTGGGTGGTAATTCAGCTACAGAGGCAGAATGAGACCACAGGGAAATCCAGGCTTTGTGATGACGCTTGACAGGAATGAATGCCAGGAGGACTAGTTAGAAGCCAAGAACAAGCCTCCTTAAAGACAAAGGTAGATGGGTCTATAACCCCACGGCTGGTGGGTACTGGAGAGGGAAGGGCAGGAAGAGCTTTGGGATGGCTTGAAATGTGTTGCTATGGTAGCAGGCCTTAGGAGCAAGGACACAGAGAATGGGTGTTGACGATGATCAAGCTTGAGGTATGAATATTTCCATGTGTTTCCATCTGGTTAAGAGGTGTGGTAACACAAGAGAGCTGCCCTGTGTCCCTTCTCACTGTTTCCTCCACATCTCAGCCCTTCAAGGGAATCTACTGGTCTGTGCTCTCCAGAACCTAGGAACAGGCAGTGAGGTACACAGACAACAGAGGCCTGACGGATCCTAGAAGTATTGGTTTCCGTTCCCAATGATCCAAGGCCTCTGTCCCAATAGGACACTATCATGACCATTTTCTCTTAGAAGGCCCCCAAAGTGGTCTGCACTTAATGGAGTTGAGTAGTGGGCTTTTTTTTTTTTTTGGCAAAAAAAATTAAAGCAATTTCCATTTTATGCCTTTTGTCTCTTCATCCAAGTGAATGCCGGTGGGATCTGGCAACCTGAGTTCAATAGCCAGTCCTTTCGGTCTTTCAAAGGCTATGAATGTAATAAGAGCACTCAACCCTTCTGAGGATATGCAAATCTGTGCATTTAAAAGATTTACATTCATCCTTCAACAGGCCCTGAAATATAAATATGAAATACCCAGAACCTTGTCACTTCAGTAATAATTAAGCTGATGGCCTATTATGTTCGATTGCAAATCAATATAGTATCTTTTGGTGCCACTTGAGTTCTGGAGGGCTGGCGCAGGGCCAGATCTAGTTATACAATTGAATTGCTGCAGCTGCCTAGGAAACTTCACTGCCGTTCCCATTCAGGAAGAATAGGCGGGTAACAATGGTGACCAGCCTCCCCGCGGTAATTGTGTACGAGGACACATTTCCAATGGGGTTTTTGTGCAGCAGGTGCTGTTATTTTAGTTTAATTTGAATTCTGAAATATGGAGGAGAGAAGGAGACCAATCTTAACAGCATCTAACCTACAGCTGTTTGAGAGAGGCCAGCAAACAGCACATGTTGCTCAGATGGAAATCATAATTGCTCATTCTCCCTGGGATGTTGGCCCACCAACGTGGAGCCTCTGAAATTAGCCGGCATTTCTTTTTTCTTTTTCTTTTTTTTTTTAAAAAAATCCAGCATTTTCCATAGTGGTGAGGCCTTGCAGAGCCCAGGAGGAACTAATCTAGAGTGCCTTGCTCCCCAGGGATCTTTTGCTATGTTTCTTCTTTCTTCTTCTTCTGATGCCACCAAGATGCTCCAGCAAGTAATCCTGGGTTGATTCCTCATTCCAGACAGCCATGGGATGGAGTGAGAAAGCGCAAACTCGGGAGCAGGAAGTGAGGAGAGCTGGTGGTTATCTATAGCTAGCCTTCCTCAAGCAGTAGGACCATCCCCTCCTGTCAGGGACAGGGACTGCCTTAGGTAAGAAGAACACTCAAGTACTAAATTGCATCATGTTTGATTTAGATAAGAAATACTGCCCACAGAACAAGACACACACACACACACACACACACACACACACACACACACACGCACACGCACACGCACACGCACATGCACACGCACACACGCACGCACGCACACACACGTTGCTGTTTGATAGAGGGAAGCTGAGGTTTACAGAGATCAGAAGACAACCCAGAGCTGAAGGCTGTTGAGACTGGTGAAGAACCTGAAATTTAACATGGTGTGTGTTTTCCCCTGTCATTACTACAGATTGCTTCCTTTTGTTTTATCGGTTTTCTGGTTGGTGAAGGTCCAGAGAGCTCTGCTTCCTTCAGCCTCTAAGACTTGCCTTATGGTCACCAACTTGGGCCTGTTGCAATGACCTAGGCTCATGGTAAAGGTCAGTTCATTCAGTCTGATGAATGTTTAAAGCTGGTGTTTCTATGCTTTGGGGCTGGTCTTAGGAAAGGCCAGTTATGGAGCTTCTGGATGCCTTTGTCTCTTTTCTCCCTTGTCTCTTTGTCTCTATTGTCTCTGTTTCTTCTTGCTCCTTCCCTTTTATCCTCCCTCCTTTTCTTCTTTCTTTCCATGTTTTTAAGCCCCTCTCACAAGGCAGGCGTAGGACCAGATACTTCAGGGGATGCCAAGATAATAATATAGTCCTAGTGGGGCTCATCCTGAAGAGAAGAGCCCCTAATAGGTTGCTTCATGCATCCTGCATGGGGCACATCATCTGCTGGAGCCCCAACCAGGTGAAGGGTTTCACAGAGGAGACATTGAAGTTGATAAGATGAACAAAGACCTCCCAAACATAGACAAAAAGACAGAGACCAGACCTAGCATGACTCATTGGTGTCCCACTATTATTAATTATTAATATGGTGGACCATCCTTAATAAGAGAAAAGGGGGCTCCAGGCTTGCAAAAGGTCTAGTGCAGCTAGGCCCCTAGGAGATGACAAGTTCAGGGACCATGAGGGATGGAGAACATGACAGCTTGTCTTGAGTGTAGCCAGAATAGGGCTCCATTGCCACTGCTATGCAAGCTGTGGGCAGGCATCATCTATAGTTCAGCAAACCAAGGTTCACAGTTGGCCTCTGTTCTACCGAGGGTTCTGTGCACTCTATTTTATGTCAAAGGCTATCACTACAGATTAAAACTTCATGTCTACCTCATCCTTGTTCAAGAATGTTCCCATACCTGGGTCAGACTGAGCTCTCTACACCTGTGCATCTCATGCACCTGGAATCAGTGCCTACAAACCTATGCTGAGGAAGAAACCGTTGGATGCTGATCTGGGCTTCGAAAGGGACCTAGGGAGGAAAAAGTATAAAATAGCATTTAGGGGCATGGGCTTGGAAGTCAAATTGCCTTCTAAGAAAGCTTGGTTTTGTCATGTCTAGCTTGTAACTATCACTGAAAAGAAGTCTCATCTACAAATGTAGATGAATGCTTTCTAATTAATAAGGTCATTGTGATGTTCAGTCAACGAATGCACTTAAAGTATTAGTGTTAGCAAATGTTTGGCACCTGGAACCCAATCATCTCCAGTGACTCATTGGGACATGGAAGGGTGAGAAAGTAATGCAGTGGTCGTAATTTTGTGGTTATGATGGGGTGTGGGTAGTAACAGTGGCATTGATGGTGGTGGTCACAGGACCATGGTAATGGTAGTGGTGGCATTCGTAGTAATAGCATTATGGAGTGGTTTTATTAGGCACACACTGAAGTGTTAATGGCAGCCATGGTGGTAATGTTAGGAGGCTCCACCACTCATTATCTTGGGAAAGTTTCTGTACCTTGTCTTAAGTGGAAACTGGGGCAAATGATAACTCTCTCCAGCTGTGATGATGTTAACAATCCAATTCTGCAGACATCCTCTGAGCGTGCTGAACATATGTGAAATTGCCTATAGCCCAGAGTCTGTTGAGTGGAATTTAAAAACTGTTAGAGAAGTTTAAATTTGAGATCCCTCGTGGGTTAAGCAACCAGGTGTTTCCCTCCATGATTCTTCCTTTGCAGACAAAGCAGTGACCTTGTAGACCAACAGCTCTTAACCTTCCTAATGCTGTAACCCTTTAATATGGTCTCATGGTGTGGTGACCCCCAACCATAAAATTATTTCGTTGCTACTTCATAACTGTAATCTTGCTACTGTTATGAATCATAATGTAAATGTTTTCATAGACAGAGGTTTGTTAAGAGGGTCGCGACCCCACAGGTTGAGAATCAGCGTTGGGGAATGACATAAGACTGTACTCTGGAGAGGACAAACCAAAAGTGGAACCTCATTGTTTCTTTCCCTCTGGGTCCTTGAGGCCAGCACCAAGGTTGGCATGTCAGGTATTTAAAGTAATGTGTTTGTCTGTTTTTGTTAAACATAGTGAGAAATGATACCAGGATGCTGGAATGAAAGATCAGGAAGTCCTAGAAGGTTCTCTCTTACAGGCAAGGATAATGACACTTTGCCTATTTATCTCCCATAGAAAAAGAAGAAAAGACACTGTCCTTGGATAGGGGGGTGCCTGTGGGTTGCTTAGATGGAGGAGCTTTGGGACTTCCCTGGTGAATGTGAGAATGTGCTGTGTGGCAAGCTTTCTGTGTTTTCACTCTACACAGCCAGCCAGGCCCAGGGTACCCGTGGGTGGGAATTTATTTTGGCAGCTCATGTGGAAGGGAAGCCAAGAGCCTGAGGCGATCCAGTTAAACACCACATGTTAATCTCCATGTATTTTGCGTAATCCCAGTAAACATTTTGATCTCAGAATAGGGTAATCCAAAAACAAGCAGCTCCCATGGGAGGCTTGTCCTTGGTGAGGCTCAGTCCTGAAGGAGCCTGCACTGGATCTGAAGGAAAAGTGGCAGGAACAGGCCTGATGGTACGAGGGAGTCCATTCTGCCTACCACATTAGGGTATCTTCTGGGAGAGTGACTGTGGCAGCAGCTGAGTAGCAACACCACGTTAAGGGGGAAGGGGTGCTTAGTTTGGCTTATAGTTTAAGAATGAGTATATTCCATGACGTCAGAGAAGACAGTGGCAGAAGTGTGAGGCAGCTGGTCACATTGCTTGTCTCATTGAGTCCGCAGTCAAGCAAAGGGCAGGCAGAAGTGGGGCTGGGCTATAAAGCCTCAAGGCCCACCCCCAGTGACTCACTTTCTCCAAAAAGGCTCCATCTTCCACAGGTTCTACAATTTCTCCAAACATGCCAGTAACCACAGACTGAGCGCTGAAACACATGGGGCACATTTTCCATTTAAACCACACAGGAATATTAGTGTGTGTAGAGTGGCAACACCAGCCAAAGCCTGTGGCACAGGGTGGCTGATTCAGCTCTGGAAACCTAGGAGCATGGAGGCAATGCCCTGCATGAACCCTTGCAATTTGTTTGTTGGAGACATAACTCTAATGCAATCGGGGCTGAGTGGGAGGGGTTTGGGTCAGGGCCAAAATTTCTCATGAGTATGTCAATACCACTGTGGAACTTTCTTCCTTGAAGCGGGGTATAAACTCTCCTGCCCTTCTGCCATAGAAGAACTGAAACCTCATCTCCTCTCCCTCTGGCACCTCTCATGAGGTGAGGACCTTCATCTTGAACTTTCCAGTCTCTAGCATAGACTAGTGAATTCCTGTTCTTCCTCAGTTCCGAACCTCCAGCATTCTATCATGGAATCAAGAAGATGAAGACTGTGAGCTTTAGAAAAATAAAGTGATGAAGCAGCTTCTGAGAATTTGGTGATGAACCCTTCCCGGGGATCTGATGGGCTGGATTAGGATGGCAGGGTTTCAGAGAGAAACCTTTCCATATAGGAAGAAACAAGTTGCTAACTTAAGTCCCTAGACCACAGCCCAAAGACCATGTGACAAATGGGCTCTGGGGGCTCTGAGAAGAGACTTATAGACTGCTAGCACTCTGGTGATTGGCACTTCTTGTATATCTATATCCTCCACGCCATCCTCTCATCTCCATGGTCAACAGATCACGAGAGGAACTAGGACTCTAGCTGAGGTGGGGTTCTTAGCTGACAGGCACATGCTTACTTCAGATAGGAATATATGCATCTATGTATGCATGTACATATGGATATATAATATTTATTTAGCTTTCACCTTAAAAATATGTTAACAATCACTTAGCAACTCTCTCTAATCGCTTACTGTCCCCACATGCACACATATGCACATATGTACATTCATGTACTCCCATGCACACATACACACAAGCTTACATGCAATCCCTTCCTTTCAGAGGTGGGGAAAACAAGCTTTGTCACAGCAGACTGACAAGTGAGCATTGGCAGAGCTGGACTGCAAAATCCATCTCTCTCCAGATCGTCTCTTCGTTATGCTCTCCACGCTGTCTCCCACACTCAGACACTCTTCTTTCTTAATGTTTCGAGAGCATGGCACTTCCAAATCATCTGTATTTTCCCTGGGATGATTTTTGCTTGTACCCAGCCAACCAAAAGTGATGTGAGCCTGTGCAATAATTATCCTGAGCTCCAGATAAAGGAGAGGCTGTTACCATGGGCTGGCAAGAAGTCACTCAATAGGATTAAAGTATGTGTTACATGCATACAGGTGTGTGAGGGAGTAAGTAGATACATACAAAGAAAAAGGAAAAATGTAAATACATATAAAAATATGTACATAAGAAATTATATGTATTATGTATAATATCTAATATCAACCTTCTTGCTTAGTGTGGGTTTGTAATGCTTGCAATTAAATACTGACTCTACCGCTTACAAGATTAATGACCTTTTTAGAGATGAGGCTTTGCTACATGGTTCAGGCTGGCTTCAGGCTAATTATGTAGCCCATGCTAATTTCAAATTTACAATGCCCCCGCTTCAACTTCCCCAGTGCTGAGATTACCTGTGTGCCACCACACTTGGCTAGTTAATGACTTTTGTATAGTCGCCTCCTGTCTTAGTTGCTTTTCCTATTGCTGTGATAAAATACTCCGACAAAAGTAACTTGAGGAAGAGTTATTTTGGCTTAAGTTCACGGCACAGTCCATCATGGCAGGGAAGTCAAGGCAGCAGGTCATGAAGCAGTTGGTCAGAAGAAGTCTGCAGTCAGAAGAGAGAAATGGGTGCATGTATGCTAGTGATCAGCTTGCGTTCTCCATCTTATACACCTCACGATCCCTGCCCAAGGAATGGTCCCACTAACAATTAAAACAGCTCTTCCCACATCAATTAACAAATTCAAATAATCCCCCAGAGGTGTGCCCAGAGGCCCAGCTTCCATGTGATTCTAGATTCTGTCCAGTTGGCAACTAACACTGACAGTCACACCTACCCAATTTTATTTATCTTAGTTTAAAAGAAGGATGATATCTACTTGCAATGTTGTAATAAAGTGAGCTTCCATCATGTATCATATCAGGAATTCTGGTTTTTTTTGTTTGTTTGTTTTGTTTTGTTTTTTTTTTTTTTTTGTTTTTCGAGACAGGGTTTCTCTGTGTAGCTTTGCGCCTCTCCTGGAACTCACTTGGTAGCCCAGGCTGGCCTCGAACTCACAGAGATCCGCCTGGCTCTGCCTCCCGAGTGCTGGGATTAAAGGCGTGCGCCACCACCGCCCGGCCTGAATTCTGGTTTTTAATCTTAGAAATAGCCATAGTAATTAGAATGTACCTAGACTGAATTTCCTTACTCAGAAAGATATGTGGAGGCAAGCAACCTCACTGTTAGCTTAACGGTATCATTCTATGTGGGCTGTTGTCTTTCCGGGTCTCTTCCCCTTTCCTTCATGGTCTATTATGACTGTCACATCTCCATCTCATCTGTAATCTGATAGGAAGTGGTAAGGAGAAGAAGCATCTGTTGGGGAATCAGACACTCCCCAAAGAACCTCACAAGCTTCCGTTGACCACATCCAGGGCAACAAGGACACAGCTGGCTAGAAGTTGGGAAAGGAGTCAAACATTAGTCAGCTTACTATGTTGGCCAGAATAGAGTCTTCCTGTTAGTATGGAATGAATCCTTGCATTCATCTGCTTCCTGAGTTCTGACATGACTTCGTCAGGAGCTATGGAAGAGGCAAGACAATAGGGCTGGCAAAATGACAGTGGGCTGACTTTCTGGGGGAACTGGCCTGTTTGTTGCTGATTTGTTTACATGCAAGGAGCCTCTGGGATCTGGAAACTAGAATTGTCGGTATATTAGTTACTTCTACTATTGCTGTGGCAGAATACCTGACAGATGTAACTTGAGACGCAAAGTACTAATTTTGGCTCCCAGTTTGAGGATACATTCCATCGTGGTGAAGAAGTGATGGGGGTGAAGAAGTGATGATGGCAAGAGCAGAGAATGGCTGGTCACATGGCATCTGCTGCCAAGAAGCACAGTAAGATGAAAGCACAGCTCTCTTTCTTTACTCTATCCCGTCTGCAGTCCCAGCTTTTGAAACAGTGCTGTGGCCTTCAGAGCGGGCCTCCAGCCTTAGCCAAGCCCTTTTGGAAATACCCTCACAGACATCCCCACAGCTGTATTTCTAAGGTAATTATAAACCTAGTCAAGTTGACAGTGAAGGTTAACCACCACAACTTGTGAGCCTGGTGAGGAGGATTATGGAGGAGTAAGGGACAGACAACTTCCCTGTATCCTTCACTGAGCAAGATGCTGGACACTTTCATCTGGAACATGGACCTCAGTCTTATCACCTTGAGTATGTCTACAAACAAATTGGCATTTGGACACCAAATTATGATTTTACTATCAAGGGCCTCCTCCTCCTCCTCCTCCTCCTCCTCCTCCTCCTCCTCCTCCTCTTCCTCCTCCTCCTTTTTTCCTCCTCCTCCTTCTTCTTCTCCTCTTCCTTCCCTACCTCCTCCTCCTTGCCAAGGCTCTAAAGTTCAGATCACCATTGACTATGATGACTGCTTCCACACAGGTGGCTAGTTTTGCCATCCAGACGTGGGTCAGTATTGATAGTAAGAAGGAGGGTGTGAGCAGGTGGGGAGCACTCTCATTCAGGGGAAACAGACTGGGATACAGAATCTGCTGTGGGAGGGTCTTCTGGACAAAGCAAGGTGGGCTCCTATCCTCGATGCCACCTGTCTCCATTCAGGCCACAGACTATCACTTAGCCCTCCCCAGCCTCCCTCTTCTTGGCCCTTGTGATCCTCCTATATGGATGACAGAACTCACTTCACTCTGGGTACCATGATGACTTGGGGGGCTGATAGTATGGAGGGAACACTGGCCATGTTGGGACTATGAGAGGTGACCCATCAGAATCCTCTTCATCTTCCAGCCATATGGCTACCCCTCTCAGAGTCTCACTTGACACATCTGTCAAACAGAAAGATAATGCCAGCCTTAGAGAGCTACTGTGCAGATGTGGGTGATTATTGTTGAAGGGATTTTTGTGGGTTCTAAGGACAACCTGGGTGTGAAACCAAGAAATAACAAAAGGAATAGGTGTCTTTCACCCAAGCCATAATGAGAATTATTCTATTGCTTTGGTTTTTCTGTGTTGTGTATATTGGGAAATATTTATGCTCTCCCCCCCAAGTTTCTCTCAACAAATGAAAAATAAAAACAACTTATAGTAAGTTTGTAGTACCTAGTAGACACTTAATAAGGATTATTTATTTTGCTCCCTGCACTTTCAAAAATACTAGGACTACTACTACTAATAATAAAAACTACCCTAAACACTTGCCACTTGCATCTAATTATGAGCATGGTTGGTCCAGTGATTCTGTGTGTTGAGAGCACAGCTCTGGTGCTTATCGCCTAAACCATCAGTTCCAGATGACCATCTGAGGACTCATTTGTCTTGGGCAAGACTTCCTTCTGCAGCCAAAATGGTCTGAACTCCCATCTCTGTCCGGCTCCCTTTCACTTAGCTGATCTGACAAATGGCCAAGGGGCTCTGCTTTCAGCAATGGGCACGTTCCACCAGAAAACAATTAAAGTGACCGATGCCTACTGAGAGGTGATAAATATTCACTCGTCCGCCCAAACAGATGCCAGTTACAGTGTAAGAATATCGCACCAGGAGTCAGGGAATTTGCTCTGGTTCACAGCTCCTACCTCAGATGTCAGAAGAAATGGGATGAAATGGAAATAAACAGGAAACAGAGAAAGACTGAGGAAGGAGTACTGGCTTTTGTATCCATGGGGAGCCATATTCAGGGATACACAGGTGGGCGTGTCCCCTTTCTAGAAGAGCTGACTGTGACTGAGGTGTGTGAGCTTCTTGTTAAGGGTTACATAGTACATCTTTGAGTCCCTACAACAGGGTACTTAGGAAGAGAGGCTGCTGAGAGAGATAGTGTTGTGGGAGGCCTGGGACCACCAACCCACACCTCTGTGACTGGAGACAATGGATCTCACAGGACGAGTGATGGTTCCAGATGAAGTACAGAAAGATCTAGTGTGGGACAGTGGACAAAACTAAGGATTCTGCAATGTCGAAGAGGAAGCCACCTTTGACGGGGTAGAGTAACAGAAAGGATCCAGTAAACTTCTTGGCACAGGTGGCATTTAAAATGGATGCTAAGAGGCTGGAGTTGGCTCAGTGGTTAAGAACCCTTGCTGCTCTTGCAGAGGACCCAAGTTTGGTTCCCAGCACCTCTGTCTGTCTGCCAGTCCAAATTGCCTATAACTCCAGCTTCAGGGGAACCAGTAGCCTCTTCTGGCCTCCCCAGGCACCCATATGCCTATGCGCATTCATACAAATAGGCATTCACACATACACACACACACACACACACACACACACACACACACACACACACGCATGTGCATACACATACACACATATACATACATCCACACATATACACACATACATATTCACACATATACACAAACATACACACATGTACACACACACACACACACACATACTTAGAACAAAATACAAAATAATTAAAATGGATGCTGAGATGTGGGATCAGGCCATTTGCAGAAGGGGATGTCAACAAAGGCGAGACACTGCGTGTGGGCTGTGCTCTGAGAGAGCCTGAGCTTGGAAGAGTCTGTAGCTTGGTGACTAAAGACCAAGTTCTGCTAACTTCCATTTGTTCCTGAGGAGACTGAAGTTCACAGAAGGAACACTACACCTCCCAGTTCACATAGCCAACTAATGGCTCCCAGTGACATTCAGGGCAATTGCTAAGCAGCAAGTAGAGACAGCATCGAATACAAGCCAAGTGAGTTTAGTGAAAAACCAGCTCACTGAAAGAAGCTTTAAGCTTGAAGGAGGTGCAGCCCTGTAGGGGACAGGGGAAGCCTTCCCAGCGAAGGTGCCAAGAGCATCCCTCCCAGAAGAGAAAGGAAAAGTAACAGGGAAAGGAGGAAGGAAGCAAGCACCTAGGCACTGGCCCCGATAGCGCCCGGTGGACAGGGAGGTTAGCTTTGCTTCTGACTTGTGTTGAGTGGTTATGTAGCAGATGTTTTAAGTTCATCGTTTCTGACATTTATGAGGATCTTTCCAGGTAGAAATAAATACACCCTTTTTACAGATAGAAAAGAGAGGATCAACTGTGTTTAATATCCAGTGGAGTTCACCCTGCTATCAGGAGTCAGAGCCTGGAAGTACCAACACTTCGTGCACTAATTGATCCCAAGAATTAAAAAGTACTATGGTGTTTTACATTTGAGAAACAGATTCAGAGCCATTCGGCACTTTATCTGAGGTCAGCCTGCAAGAACGTGGCAGGGTCTTTCTGAGAGCAGAGAGGACAGCTTTCAGTAGCTCACAAGTTCCACCACACTGGACATTCAGAGGGGCTAGAGCAGTGGTTCTCAACTTTCCTAATGCTGTGACCCTTTAATACAGTTCCTCATATTGTGGTGACCCCTCAACCATAAAATTACTTTTGTTGCTACTTCCTAACTGTAGTTTTGCTAGTGTTATTAATCATAATCATAGTAAATACCTGATATGCAAGACATCTGATATGGGATCCCTGTGAAAGGGTTGTTCAACCCCCCCAATGAAGTCACAACCCATGGGTTGAGAACCACTGGGTTAGAGGGAAGGGAGAGCAAGAGACTGAAGGTGCAGAGGTTAGAGCAGGCATGTCCACCACAGGACCTCAAGGCATCCACTTCCTGTCCTTTGGATTCTGTGTGAGTGGAGGGACAGCATAGTGCCTTGATCCTGCCTCCGTGTCTCCTCTGGCTTCACCCCCGGATCCTCCGGCCTTATGTCATATTTTGGGTGATGAAAGATTACCCTTCTGAAATTCCCTAGCTCCTCTCTTTGTCTCATTTTTAGTTTTGTACCAATCTTCTGGCTCCCTAATCCCTGAGCCAGTCATTTCATTTCTTTGTCCTTAGTTTCCTCCTCTGTAAAATGCAAATACCACCCTCCACCAACCACACCAGTGCTCGTTATGAGCTCAAGACAGTTTCTGGTATGTACTTGGCACCCACGCACAGTGTGGTAACAGTAATTCTGGCAGTAGGTGGGGTAGCTGGAGTGGCTGTCACGTATGTTCCATAGCCACTCAGTCCCCAGTCCACAGGATCCACCAGACAGGAGCCAGCTGGCCAGCGTCTCTGTACTTCCTTTCCTGTTGATTCCAACAGGAACTTATATATTTACTTATTTATCTTGGTATGATCTAGAAGGGTGAGGAGGAAGGTGGGTGTGCCTGGCTAGGGCTGCCAGGAGTAGTCAGTAAGTCATGGGAGTGATGGTGAGACATGGGTTAGTGCAAAATAGATAGGCCAAGCAGACATCCGCACCCCAGGACCAACTGAGCCTCCCCTCAGGAGCCTATTTCCTACTCAGAAATGAAACTTCTTTCCTGTCTTGGCTCCCCTCATTCCTGCCTTGCCATCCTTTGCTAACTCGGGGCTCCAGCTGGTCTGGGAGGCAGCTCACCTCTGCCTGCTCATTAACAGTTCATTTGCTTAAATACCCATCATCATTACTGCCAATGGCTCCTCAGGGCACCATTGCATCCCAGGAACTGTGGCAGCCATTCTCCTCTGACGGATGGCCCCACGCTCTGCCCTGCCACCTGCTAATGACTCTTGGGCTGACAGCCCAGCCTGAGGGCAGCAGGACTTAAGGAGGCCACTGTCATTCCTTGTGTGCTCCTCTGACCCTCACGGTCCTGCCAAGGACTCAGGTGAAGGGATGCCTCAAATCATCCCCAAACGGTAAGAGGTATCCGCATAACCCTCACTCTCAAATCTTACGTCCAGAGAGCTCAGCCCTGCTCCAGTGCCCACTTCCCAGATGCTGAATCTGAGGCTCACAGAACTGGAGTGAGCTTCCCCAAGTCACACGGCCAGGCATGGTGGCTCTAGGTTGCAAATGCACTTTAGTCTGAATCCAATCACCATGCTTCTTCCCCTAACTCTAATTGCTCCACACGAGGGGAATCTGATGACTCCTCAGAACTGAGAATGCAACAGTAATGGCAACTGAAGTGGTGACTTACATCATGGGAACACTGTCTGTTAAGAAAGTCAGTTAAATTAGAGAGAGAGTTTAAAGTGTATTCATTTGAGAGGAATCCTACTAATTTAGCCTTTTCCTTACTGACAGATGCTTCCCCTCTTGCTGGATTATCTCCTCACAGCATATCCTTCCAGTTTATTCCGCAACAACAGGGCTGTCCTTAGTTAACAATGGAGAGACGCTTTTTTAAGCTGGATGCATATTAAGTCCTTGAACATTTGCACTGAGCCTGTAAAGACGCTCTCACTCTGATTCATAGAGAGAGTGTGGAGAACAGAGAGGATAGCTAACTAGCTCAAGGTCGCCATAGCTACTGAGTTGGAATCCTTAAAGGGCAAGGGTGGGGGAAGAGGGTTGTGGCTTGTGATTTTCTTCCTCCTCCCCCTCCTCATCCTTTCTCTCCTCTTTCTCCTGTTTCCTCATCTTCCTTCTCTTCCTCATTCTCCCTCTACCCCCGGCCTCTCTCTCACTATGTAGCTCAAGCTGTCCTTAAATTTGTGAACTTTTTTGACTTAGTCTCCAGAGTACTGGGGTCATAGTTGAGGGACACCATACTAGATGAGCAGGATATTTCTTTCAGGATACCACTCTTGCGTTCCTGTCATGGCTGGACTTTCTCATATTACCTATACTCAGAGCTTTAAGCTATGGTAACAGAAGTCACAAGTCACAGTACTGTAGGTTGAACCAGGTTTAGAAGAGCATGTAATCTAGATGTGCTCTGTGGTAGGGCTGCTGCAATGTGGGGAGACAGCATCTTACTGGACAGCTAAGAGCAACGTCAGAGCCCATTGCCAGGGATAGGAAGCAGGTTCTGGGAAATCTGAAAGTCCAGCTGGGGTTCTAGAAGTCATTAACAAAACTCCAGAAAGGCCTTGATTCTGGGTCCAGAATCAGGAAGGCATTCAAAGGGAGGGCCTTGGACCCTAGGATGGTTGATTGTCATTGTCATCCAGACTAAATTTAAAATTGCCTAGGAGACACAGCTCTAGGCATGCTTGTGATGAGTGTTTCCAGGAAGTTTAACAGGAAAGGAGAGCCACAGTGAATGCAGGTGACACCACCACTGAGCTGGAGTCCTAGATTAGATAAAAAGAAGGTGAGCTGAGCACCAGCCTTCATCTCTCTGTGTTTCCTGGGGGTGGATGAGATGTGACCAGATACCTCAGACTCTCACGGTCATATCTTCTATATCATAAACAACTGTATACTCAAATCCTTAGCCAAAATAAAGTCTTCCTTCCGTAAGTTGCTCTGTCCAGGTACTTAGTTAGCACAGTGGGACTGTAACTAACACAGGCTCTCCAGATGCTCTTCTGATGGGCCTTCAAATGAGGAAGAATGGACCATGCCCCTCTCTGCCTCCCTGGTATGTTATCCACACCTCTACTGCAAAGTCAGCCATGTCATTCCTCAGTTTAAAGTCTGTTAGCCACACCATAAGTCTACGAGATAAATCTCAAACTCCCTAAGATGATTTACAGCACCCTCCATGGTCCAGCCCTGGGCATCACATCAGCCTCACTAGCCTCTTCTCCTATCTTCCCGTCTCTACAACATTCAGTCCGTTATCACCACAGGTTTTCTCTCACCCTCTGATATCAGGTACTTACAGATCCCTCTGTTTGGAAATTGTCCCTTCTCTCCACACAGTCTCAGAACACACATTCATGCCTACTGCTTCCTGGAGAAGTATAATTATGTGTTTCAGCTTAACCATTGCTGGTTTGGGGAGCCATTCACAGCCAGAGCTACACCAACCCTGAAGACCAACCCAAATTTACATGTCTCCACTCTTCCCTCTTCCCACTGTCATATGCTTATGTGCTAGATTGTGATTGCTAATTGGTCTGTTCTGGACCTTATGGCTTCAGTCCCACTCAGGTAGACATTGCCCTTCCCGTCACATGTCACCTGTGTCTGACACATACTCAGTGGTCAGGCTGGACTGCTGAATCCCTGGGAGGCCTCTGTGGTTACACTTGTTTTTTCTATTTCTATTTTTTTTCCAAAGTGATTCAGAAGACTCACCATTAAGACTCAAGAGCTGCCCACAGGGTAGGCCCAGAGCAGACAGAAATACATTTTGACTCCACCTGAAATCAGCACAGGAATTAAGAGTACAAGGATCCCACTTACACCTGGGATGGAGGCCAGGAGATAAGGCCCAGGCAACCAGAAGAGAAGCTAGTTGGTGCTGGGCCCTGAGGTCAGTATCTGGCTGTGTTCAGGGAGGCCATCCTAAGTCACTTCCGATTCTTAGCAATGGTTACTTAAGGTACAAGTCCAGGGCAACTACACCTGAGCCTCATGTAAAGCTGGTGAATAATTGGTATTAAGTGGCTTGTAGGAGGGTGGGGGAGAGGGACATGAGACTATTGGATAAGAATGAGGCATAACAGGAAAAGAGTCACAAAGAAAGGAGGCTCTATGAGGAAGAGAAGCAACAAGAGGGAAGAGAGGAGGCTGAGGCATCCAGTCACAGGCTGAGACCACATGAGTGGCCAAGAGCTGCAATGGCCCTCTTCTTCTTGCTTCCCAAGGTTGCATCTGGGCTTGCAAGTTGGGACCCTCCAGAGGTGCTTGGTATTAGGAGAAGTTCATGTCACAATCACGCTCTGAAGTGACCAGTTCATCAGACTTATTTACAGAACATGAGTGAGGGTACTTAGAAAATCTTGAGTGACCCCAGAGCAACCACACCACTGAAAAGCCTCACCCCAACATGGATGAGTTCCCCATACCTGTGTAGGTGGATTTTCCCCTTCAAGTTAACCTTCCATGGTCCTCTATCACTCCTGGAAACCACAAAGCCACATGCAATCAGAACAGAATTACATACAGATAGCATAAGTGGCTAGAATTTGGGGGTGAGGGTCCAATGGCCCTCTTCACTTTCTCCTTCTCTGATGGACCATTAACCATCAACAGACCCAAACTCAGGGGTCTCTTCCAAGTACACACAGTTGTTCTGATGAAAAAAAAAAAAGTCTGTTGTGCTTGCAAGACAGCAGTATAGATTATTGAGGAAAAAGGTAAGAGCCAGGAAACCAGCGGGGAAGCCATTATAGTAACTCAGGAACAGCATGTGGCAAACTGAGTGATTGGATCAGTATATAAGCAACTGGGTGAGACAGGAACAGTAATGGCAAATGGGCTGGACCACAGTTACTGTGAAGGCAAAAAGTGAGCTCTCATACCCCTGGGCCCTGTCCCAAATAGACAGCACCAAAGTTTTGTAGCTTTTGAAACTCCCAAGAGTGGGATTTGTTAGAAGTTGAGTATATTTGTGTGTGTGTATGTGTGTGTGTGTGTGTGTGTGTGTGTGTATGTGTGTGTGTGTGTGTGTGTGTGTGTGTGAGAGAGAGAGAGAGAGAGAGAGAGAGAGAGAGAGAGAGAGAGAGAGAGAAAGCATGTAACAGAGAAATATTGAAAATATTTCATGAAGACCCTAGAAGCCTTTTGGGGAAGAAAGGGTTAATGGTTAATCTTCCTCATGGAATTAATCACATAAAGAACACCAAGGCAGAGCTGGAGAGATAGCTCAGCAGTTAAGAGCGCTTCCAGAGGATGCAGGCCTGATTCCCAGCACCATATGGTGGTTCACAACTCTCTGAACTCCAGTTCCAGAGGATCTAATGCCCCATTCTGGCCTTCATAGGGACCAGGCACATGTGTGATGCACAGACATACACACAGGCAAAACATCCATAAAATTAAAAATAAATATAAATAAAATCTCAACAACAACAAGAAAAAATAGACATAATTATGGGGGTGGTTACTAGACCCACAACTGACATGGCTGTCTGCTTGGCAGGCTCTGTTCAAGGAATAAGCTTGAGAGATGGCTTATTTTGTAATGTGCTTACTCCATAACTGTTGCTTCCCTAGTACCCAAATAAAAGACAGGTACAGCATGCACACCTTAAGTCCAGTGCCATGAAGGTGGAGACAGGAAGACTCTTGGGGTTTGCTGGCCAGCCAGTATAGCTGAATCAGAGAGCTTTGGGTTCTGTAAGAGACCATATCTCAAAAAAATAAGGTGGAGAAAATTGAAGAGGACACCTGATATCAACCTCTGGCCTCCATGTGCAAACATACGCACATATACATGCATCTGTAAATATGCACTTGCACACACACAAATATGTATGCACATTGTCTTAACTACTCTATAGCTATGATAAAACACTATAAGCAAGCAATATTTATAAGGAAGAGTTATTTGGGGTTTACATTTCCAGAGGGATAAGAGCCCATCATTAACATGGTGGGGAGCACAACAGCAGACTGGCAGGCATGGAGTTAGAACAACAGCTCAGATTTTGACCCATAGACAGGAAGCAGAGACTCAAAGCCTTTTGAGACCTCAAACACATAAAAAGTGAAGAAAGAGAAAAAGAAGGGAACTTATGCCAGGAGAATGGGCTGAGCAGATCTCACAGGCTGATGGGGCATCTTCCCTGGCCTGTTGAACACCCACCGTGGACTGGGCAAAGTCTGCTCTTGTATCTAGGGCAGAATTTATATTTATATCAAGATGCTCAGCCCATGGTTTCAAGCTCAGTAGGCAATAAGAATGCATCCCAGCAGCAGACAGAATGGGCAGCCACAAAGGGAACATGGCTTCTGTTAGGGTTAACAGCATGTCTGTCAGGGCAGCTGGCCTTCATGTTTGCCCCTTCACTGGTGCTAAAAGGCTAATGCTGATCATGAAACAAACCTCACTCTCCATTCTGCTGAGCACTTCGGAGTGGCAGAGCTGTCAGGAGAGATGCTTGGCAGAATGCAAGCTTTGGTTTGGCATGATATAATTTGCACCACCTCTGCAAACTTTCCCTAACTCTTTCCTAAAAATAGTGCTTCGATTAGAAAGTGACACAACTTCAGTTGGGGAAGGTGTGAACAGCCGTGAAATGCTTCATATGGAAAGGAGCAGGTGAGACCCCAGTAGATCATCAAATGCCAAATGATACACTGTAATGTATGGTAATTGGTTATTATTAAAATAGTCTATTGCTTATCACACAGTAGCTAAATGGCCTTTCAGTTGCTCTATAATTATCCAGTGATGGGTGATCTGTTTTCTTCTTTGAGAGCTGGGTACCAAGGGTATAGGAGTAGCACCTGTCACAACACAGGAAGAGAGAAGGGCTGGGGGGGCTTTCTGCCAAGGTGGGGCCTCACTAGGCTCTTTCAAAATCCTCAAGCAGGGTAGAATGCTGTGTGAGGTCCCTAAGGGGACAGGAAGCAGAGAATCAGGCTCGATCTCTACAAGCCTTCTGCATCTTGCTTATTACCTGTCCATGAAGCTATCTCTGTAGATATTTTCTAAAGGGTCCATTGCCCATGGAAGGACATATTTACATATTTGTGTTAGGTGAGGCTAGATGAGGGATGAAGGACCTTGCTTCTACTCCCACTATAAGCCAGTAAGGAAGCTCAGGACTTACAGAGACAGTGGAGGCTGCTTATGAGGGTAAGAAGTGAAATTTATAATTTCTGGGAACATAGATGGAGTCCAGAAGAAGATGGATAAGGCAGGAGTATATGAGAGGAAAATAGGTCAGACAGCATGAAGAAGGAGAGGAAAGAAGGCCAAAGTCTCTCAGGAAGTGCAAGATGCATAGCAGTGTTCTGATCTCAGAGAGGAAAAAGATTCAGAAAGGGACAAACATCCCCATGTTATGGTCATGCCCCAAGCTTAATTGACAGTCACTGTAAAATATTATTTTAAGATGTGTTACATTTGTTTATGCTGTGGAATATTTGTTGAATGATGCAAAGATGTGTTGTGTTCCTTTATATTGCTTTTGTTTAACTCTGTGAAGCTGTGTTACTTTGCCTATCTAAAACACCTGATGGTCTAATAAAGAGCTGAACAGCCAATAGTGAGGCAGGAGAAAGGATAGGTGAATAGCCAGGGCTGGTAGACAGAGAGAATAAATAGAAGGAGAAATCTGAAATGAAAAGGAAAAGGAGCAAGAACAAGGAGAGGAGCCAGCTGCTCAATGACACAACCAGCCATGGAGTAAGAATGAAACTAAGATATACAGAAATAGAGAAAGATAAAAGCTTAGAGGCAAAAGGCAGATGTGATAATTTAAAGTTAAGGAAAACTGGCTAGAAATAAGCCATGATAAGGCCGGGCATTTATAAGTAATAATAAGACTCCATGTGTGATTTATTTGGGAGTTGGAAGGCAGGCCTCCAAAGAATAAAAGAGTGAAAAACAACCAATAACAGACAGTTCTGAACTTCTGAATCCACCTGGCTAGGACCGAGCTTGAGAATATGGATTTATGCTGAGGCTAGGAGATACGGGGGTGGGGGGTTTCAGGTCCCTTCCCTTCCCCTCACAGGACTCCAACAGGCTGCATCACAGACAGAGATTGATCAAAGGAGAAAAGAACTTTGCAGGAAGGACAAAATACTTTCAAGTCTAGGTAAGAGCAGGAAGCAAAGGAGTTCCCAGGCTGCTTCATTTTCTCCTGTGTGGGTAATAAGGGCTAGGTAGGAGTAGAATATAATGTTGACTAATAAGATTCATATATATATATATATATATATATATATATATATATATATATATATATAAAATCAAAGTTGTTTTACTTCCAACCTAGCAAGCCTCAAACTCTCACACATTCTATGTGTCTAATGAGTATTTCTTGAATGGCTTTATAAATGAAGAAAATGATATGTAGGTACACAGTATCACAAACCATCCATTTCTATTTCCATGGTGTTAGAGTTTAAATATCTGAATTGTGTCAATTCCTTTGAAAAGTCTCTCTGGGATGTATCAGGAAAGGTAGATCTGTGTTTCCACAGAACTGAATCATTCATGTTTATTACTCTATTGTACTGTACGTGTCATGATGTTTCCATCTCCTGCTTCAGTCTTTTCTCCATGATAACCCCAGTGGTCACAAAATGCCTGGCACAGAGTAGGTATTCAGAAAATGTCTGTTGAAAGACTGGGCTTCCAACTCTCCTCTTCATATTCATGCATTATTCTAAAGTGTGAGAATGTAAGTAGAAAATTTGGGATGGTAAGGAGGATTACACACTTTGATTCTACAGTTCATTGAAAGCTCAATTTATTATCATTAGAAACCATACTTTTCTTGTGCATAGAACATTTTTTTGTTGCTATGCTCCAATAAAGACAAAAAATAACTCAAGGGAGGAAGGATCTATGTGTTCTCACAGTTCTAGGGTATACAGTCCATCATGGAAGGGGGCATGGCAGCATGAACAAGAGGCTGCTTGCTCACATCATTGTGGATAAGGAAGCAAAGAGAGGAATGATGCACTCAACTGGCTTTTCCTTTTTTCCCTTTGCATTCTGTCAAGGGTCACAGCCCATTGGATGATGCTGCCCACATTTAAGATGACATATCCCTTCAATTAACCCTCTCTAGAAGTGTCCTCATGGACAAACCCAAAGGCATGCCTCAGTGCCCTAGGTATTTCTCAGTCTAATCAAGTCGACCATGGAAAGTTTTCAGTCTTCATCAAAGTATGGTGGTTTGGATGAGAATGTCCCCTGTAGGCCCAGGTGTTTGAACACTTGATCCCCAGTTGGTGGTGCTGTTTTAGGAAATGGTATGGCCATGATGCAGGAAGTAGGTTACTGGGGGCATGCTTTGAGAGTTCATAGCCTGGCCCCTCTTCCAGTTGGCTCTCTCTGTTTTAGGGTTGTGGCTGAATATGTGATCTCTTTCAGCTTCTAGTTCCTGCCACCATGTCTGTCATTTGCTGCCATGCCTCCTTGCCATGATGAACTCTCATCCCTCTGTAACTTTAAGCCAAATAAACTCTCTTCTCTAAGTTGCTTTGGTCGTATTGTTAATGACAGTAAAGCAACTTTTGTAGAAGGCAAAAAAAAGTCTCCTGTTAGAGGCCAGCTCCCACCTTTTAAAAGGATTCCTATGAGGAGGAGAGAGGGATAAGAAACTTTTAGATAGAAAGATAGTGAAGAGGAGAAAGACAGAAACACAGGATAGCTTCAGAAGGACTTGGATCAAAACCCAACAGACCTTTCTGCCTCTTCAAAAGGGCTTTTTACAACAATGCCAAGGGGCAGGGCAAAAGACCTCCCTCTTGCTAGAACAAAGCATACCACACAGCCAAGTGTAGACCCTTCCAAACACCTGGTAACTATGCCTGTGATCAAATCATCTCCTTATGCAGCCCTGATGGGTAAAGCAAGCTCAGATTCTCTGACTCTGAATAATTTGGGCCTCTACAAATTCCTCCTTCTTAATAATATAGATCTCAAATGAGGGTACAGAGCTTAACTCCATGCAGCTCTGAGTCAGCTTTTCCACTAAGAGCTTGCAAGTAGCTGGAATTACCACAGCAATATACCAGTTCACCATGGCTGCCATACCTCCTAGTAAAGGAGTAGAGGATGGCCAAGATGGAATTTCCTTTTTAAATACGTCTAAAATGTCTATAGCAGCCTTAGTTGCACTAAGCCCCTTTTTAAATCAATAAACTCTTGATACAACCACATCAAATAAATCAGTAAACTCCTGATGCAACCACATCAAACCTAAAGACTCTCTTAGTTTCACCAAACCATGGTTCATTAATATCAACAGGTTAACATAATTCTAGCATGAATATTACTATACATATTCACAATTCTTACAAACTTACATCCAAAAGCAAACTCTCAGTAGGACTATTTATACTTTACAAACTTTAGCAAACATTCAAAAGCAATTTCTTAACAGTACTATACAAAACACAGGGTACATTAACACAAGTTAACATCAGTCCACTCAAAGGACAAGAAAATATTTTTTAAAAAATTAAATATACTGAGGAATATTAACTCCCCTTTTTCTTTATAATTTTTTAAAGTTGCATTTTGCGCCTGGTTAGAAAAAAAACAAACTTCTTCATATCAACACAAACAGTTCATGAGTCACCACAGTTAATAAAGCAGATATGCATACACAAAACAGTTCACTAAAACAGTTCATAAATCATCACAGTTAATAATGTATATAGGTGAAATCAAAATTGCAATTGCAATTGAATCACTCCTATCCATCCCATTTCTTAAGTCTTCAAAGTTCAAAAAGACAGTTCTGGTACCAGTCTTAAAGTTTTACTGACAGCCCAAGACCAGGGCCTGGCTCATCAGCCACCCTGAAGTCTTTGTATAATGATTCTGAAGCAAATTGCTCCAAAGATAGGAGTCCTATTACCAAAACTTTTGTCGCAGCTCCTTTGAATGCAGCAATTCAGTTCAAACAAGCATCTCTGAAACTTTAATTCTCAGTTACAGCAGCATTTCATGGCAGTCTTCCCCTAGGAACCTTGCCTTAGGGTGAAGGCAGTTATCAAGGTAACTAAGCTGCTACAGAGCTCCTTTTGGAAAACTCTCTGAGCAGCCAGCAAACAGAAACTGAACAGCTTTGGCTCCTAGCACTCACTGTCCCAGCCTGTCTGTGCCTCCTATAACTGGCACATCTGCCCACAACCCCTGTGTCCTGAGGCCCTGAGAGCTCTCTCGTGCCTTGAGTTGCATGGCTGAATGCCACCCTGCTATGAGCTATAGCTTTTAAGCAGCCCTTCCAGGTCCAAGAGGAAACCCAGCTGCAGCCAGTTGTAACTGTTGCACCCCCAGCTCCATTACCTGCTTTGCTGGGGGGTCTCTCTTCCATGCACTGCCCTGCTTGCACAGCTGAATGCCTGGCTCTGCCTCCTTCTGTTGCTCGGAGCTCAGGCTGGCCTAGGTTCCAGTGCCATTCAGCCCAGAGCAGGGCTCTGCCTCACCTCAGCATTTCCCATGCTGCCATTTGCAGCTGCTGCTAGGGACTTAGATCCTGCTCTTCTCATTGCAGGGAGGATTTCAAAACCTCCACTGCTTTCTCTGTGCCAGGGCTCATTCTGCCTCAGGCGTCCCATCAGCCAGCAGCTTCCCTTGAGTCCCACACCACCTCTGCCATGGTTCCACTCTTTGGGATGCTGCCTGGCCTCCACAGTGCTTTCTCCATGCACTGATGCTCATAGTAGTCAGGCCTATCTTAGTTTCCCCAGAACATATACATGCACTCAGAGTTGCCTGTTTCTGATCCTCCTGGTGCCTGCCCTGAGGGCAACTTTCTCTGGAGGCTTTGTCTCTTGCACAGTAGCCAAGGTGGCCTGTGCACTTGCCTTCTAGCTGCCTGCTCTCCCTGAGAGATTCTCTGCCAGGAGTATGGCAGACATGTGGCTCAACATGGTCCATTGACAGGATCTGTGGAGAGTCTGATTCCTATAAGAATATTACAAAAATGAATGACTTGATCAGTATCATTAATCCCTGATGCCCCCCACCACCCGTGTCCCTTCCATGGAAATAGCCCTATGCTTTTTAACTGTGCAGTTTTGGTCCTAGACATTTCTGAGCCTTTTTCTTGACCAATAGTTAGTTTCCCAGCTTGTTTTTTTTTTTAAATTTAAGATTATAAAATAATTGTATCATTTCTCCCCTACTCTTTCCTCCCTCTAGCCCCCCCATGTACCCTGCTTTGCTTTCTCTAATTCTTGGCCTTTTCTTTCTATAATCAGTATTATTAATGGTGGTGGTGGTAGTGAGGTGTGTGTGTGTGTGTGTGTGTGTGTGTGTGTGTGTGTGTGTGCGTGTTTGTATGTGTGTGTATTACCAAGTATATAAATATAAAAATACAACCTATGTCACTTACATGTACATATTTTCAGGGTTGACCATTTGCTTTTGGATAACTAATTGGTGTCCTCTTCTGTGGGGAAGACTATTCCATTCTCAGAATTCCTTAGTTGCCTGTAGTTCTTGGTGTAGGGTTGTTGCCTCCTGAGCTTTACCCCCTTCCATGTTAGCAGTCTATTGATATCATCCTTGTCCAAGTCTTGTTTAGGCGGCCACATTGATGATACTTCTGATGTACACATGAGTGTAGCTTCTGACATTTCTAATAGAAACAATGTCACAGCAAACTCCCTGTTCCTGTGGCTCTTCAATCTTTCCATCCTTTCTTTCACAATGACCTCTGAGTCTTTGGTGCAGGAGTTATATTGTAGATATATTGACTGGGTCGGGGCTTCACAGCTTTATATTTTGATTAGATGTGGTTATCTGTGTTGGTCTCTAAATGTAGTGAAGATAAGTTTTCTTGACAATGGGAGGGGACTACACTTACCCATGTGTACAAGGGTAAATATTTGGAGTGTGGTTAGGGTTTATTCTAGTTTAGGAAAGTGACAGTTGAGGTACTCCTCCAAGATCTATGCCTTCAATACCTCTGGAAGTTGGCTATGTTTCCAGTACCCAGCATGACTTCCCTCTTGCTGATCATATCTTAAGTCTAATTAGAGAGTTGTTGTGTGCCAAGGTATGTGTGCCATTATTATAGGCTTTAAGGTTATTCTGCCATGCTGGTCATTGATTCTTTAAGCTCTTCTTAGCCTTCCAATAAATCTCCTACATTTACATCATCCATATTTGGCTTTCCTCTGTATTCAAAACCTCCTCAATGACAGAGTCATCAAGTCATTTCTGTGTGAAAGATGCTCACAGAGAGTCCTGACCTTCTATGGAATAAATAAATGTCTATGCTTCTTCTTATGGCTACCACTCAAAGAAGCTCACTAAAGATATTTTCCACAAATTCCATCAAAGCTCAAAGGTTTGAAACCAAATCCAGATTTCTCTCTTGACATCTCTCACATTCATAGGAACAAAGTAGTTTCTGACCCCTATTAGTGGTACTCATACAGGCATACCAGTTCTGAAATGTGTAGACTGTGCCAATTTAGATGCCCTCTGCTGCTGCTAAAGGAAGGGAACCAGACTCCTTCGATAGACCCACTTTGCTTAGCACCCTTTGAAGCAAGGATCTTGACAACAGAGAAGACAGTGAGGAAGGAGGTGCCTGCATCTATGCACACTTCGGGGGGATAAAAACAGATGCTAGGCATATAGATTTTCCTTGAACCAACACCACCTGATTTTATTTTATTTTATTTTATTTTTGCTAATTGCTGACAACAAAGGTAGAAATTTCTCTCTTGAAAATAAATTTGCCCTTGCCTCCACTGTGGGGTGACCCTGCTGAGTTTTCTAAGGATTACTAGAACACCCTAAAGACTTTGTCAATTGTCTTTAAAAATGTAAACTCTATGAGGCAGCAGCATCTCACCATCCCTGCAAAAAGAGGTAAAAGCCAGAGCTGGAGAGATGCCTAGAGGGAGAGGGGGCATTAAGGAGTGCTTATACTTCCAGAGAACCAGAGTTCAGTTCTCAGCATCCAGGTCAGGTACCTTACAACTACCTGTACTTCCAGCTCCAGAGGATGGCAACTTCTCCTTGCCTCTGTGGGTATCCTCATGCATGTGTATATACTCATACACAAATATACATACATACAAATAAATGAAAATTAGAGCCAAACTGCATAGATGTGCACAGCACTGGTGAAGGTGCCAGTCTAGTCTTTATATGGTATACTGTAGCCCCTCAAGGCTAACATCAGAATTCAGGGTTCAAGAGCTAAGTGTAATCTGATAAGGGTTTTGGGTGGAGACTGATTTCAAAATCCCTGACATACATGATTAGAAGCTGGTGGTTCAGGGAAAGGCCAGTTAGCCAGGAACAGTGAGAGAAAATGACCCCCACTGACATATAGTGTGTCACAACCCTCTAGAGTAACACACGTAGTTACGCCATTCTGTTCTAAAAATTCCTACATATGCTACAGAATAGAAGAAAATCTTTGTCAGATGTACAACTATCTGAGAGGGGGATCATATGTAGAATATATAAAGAACATGAAAATTCAAACACCAAAATAGTCCCACCAATAAATGGCAAAGAGTTATAAAACAAACTAAAAATAGCCAATAAGTTGTATGGCAAAATACTTGCTATCCTTAGCCATCTGGAAAATGTATCTGAAACCACACTGAGACTCCATCTCACCCCAGTTAGAATGACTCTCACTAAGTATACTGGCTGGTTCTATGTCAACTTGACACAAGCTAGAGTCATCAGAGAAGAGGGAGCCTCAGTTGAGAAAACTCCATAAGATAAGGCTTTAGGCAAGCCTGTAGGACATTTTCTTAATTAGTGATTTATGGGAGAGGGCCCAGCCCATGGTGGGAGGTGCCATCCCTGGATTGGTGGTCCTGGGTTCTACAAGAAAGCAGGCTGTGCAAAAAACTATAGGGAGCAAGCCAGTAAGCAACACCCCTCCATGGCCTCTGCATCAGTTCCTGCCTCCAAGTTCCTGTCCTACTTGAATTCCTGCCCTCACTGCTTTTGATGATGGACTGTTATATGGAACTGTGAGCGAAATAAACAGCAACAGAAACCCTAACTAAGACACTAAGCCAATTAACAACAGATGCCATGAAGGTGTGGGGAGGAGAAAACCCCAACACTGCCAATAGGGGTGTAAATTAGTGCAATCATTGTGGAAATCAGTGTGGGCTTCCTCAGAAAACTAAACTAGATCCATCTTATGATCCAGCTCTACCAATCCTGGGTGTATAGCTGAGGGGATCTGTAGTGGGAATTCTAATTGGTTTTAATAATAAAAACCAGAGTCAGATATAGGGGTAAATGCTGAAAGATCAGAGAAGTAAAGAAGTCAGCCACTAGAGAGACTTCTTACCTCTACCAAATTCTCAGACTGAACGGGGAATGAGCTCCTGTCTCCTCCTGCCTTAATATTACTCTCTTTACCTTCCTAGTGCTGGCATTAAAGGTGTGAACCTCCACTGCCTGGTTCTGTTTCTCTTTTAAACTGAATCAATCTCCTGTGCTCAGGGTGACCTTGAACTCCTGTATGGTGATATTTTATTTGTACTTAAATGTGATTTTTATTTGTATGTTAAAAATAAAGTTTCCTGGGGGGATCAGAGCTAATAGCAAGCCATAGCAGAAGCCAGGCAGTGGTGGCACACACCTTTAATCCCAATCACATGACAGGCAGATCTCTGTGTGTTCAAGGATACAGCCAGCATGGAGACACACACCTTTAATCTCAATACCAACAATAAAAGACTTGGAGGTCTGTATAGATAGGCAGTGACAAGGAGGTCATGTAGCTGGGTTTACAACCAATGAGAAGGCAGAACATAAAGTCAATAAAAAGACAGATACACAGGAAGTAGGTCTCTTTCTGAGGAGAAGGATGACAGTGGCAGCGAAGGGTAAGAAAGGGTTTTTAGTATCAGCTCTTAGCTACTACTCTGACCTCTTGGGCTTTTAACTCTGCATTTGGCTCTGTGTTTCTCATTTAATAAGACTGTTACCTCTACACTCCTGGTCTTCCTGCTTCCTCCTTCCAAGTGCTGGGATTAAAGGTGTGTGCCACCACTGTCTGGCCTCTATGGTTAATGGGTGGCTAGCTCTGCACTCTGATCTTCAGACAAGCTTTATTTGTTAGAGAACAAACAAAATATCTCCACAGGGATCGAAGCCATCATGTCACAGAGATACCTGCACACCCATGTTTAATGCAACATTGCACACAATAGCCAAGTTCTAGAACCAGCTTACATGTCTGTCAACAGAAGAACAGATAAAGAAAATATGGAAAATAGGCTCACATGATTTAGAAGGATCAGGAACCTCATATAAAGCTACAAGATTTTGTTTTTTGGTTGAAACTATCCTTATTTTACAGAGAACCCAGACTCAGAGAAATGTCAGATCCACCCAACATTCTGCACACACTTAACGTACATCCAGCACCTTCCACCTGGAGAATCTTCCAGTCCCACAGATTCAGTGGTTGAGGAAAGCAGGCACCTAGAATTCTGCTGGCTGTGTAAATGTGAGCTTGTGTCTGGGGAAACTGACATGCCCTGGACTTGAAACCCTACCCTGTTGGATGACCATAATACAGATATCTAGATCACTTCAGAAAAATGGCCATACACCATGCCGAAAGCCACTTGTCCTCACTACCTGTTTCTAGTGCTTAGGACTTCCCATTATGGCCTGCTTGCCTACAGCAGAGTCATGGATATCTGGCAGGCTATCAAGTCCAAGGTTAGACATATGGGTGCCAGATGTGCTCAAGATTGCCTCCAGCTGTGTTTTTGCCAGTTGTAGAAGATACCATATGGTAGTTTTAAGCCATCAAACATCTGGAAAACATCCCACAATAGAAGAAACTCTTAAGCAAGGTGACCATTTAGATGACAGTCACAATGCTCATGGTGAGCCCAAATGAATGTTGGGAACAGAATTCTGACCAACATAGTCAAGAAATAGCTACTGAGTGCCTGCTTTATAGGATTCTAGAGAACTAGTGAAAATAAGACAGAAGAAAGTGTGCTGAGGATAGGGATGACTGCGGGTCTCAAAGCAATGGGAAGATCCTCTAGGAAGGCCAACGGGTCAAGCATTCAATATAAAGGCCATAATTGTTACCATTGCTTTGTACGAATATTGTTCCCCTTACTTCCCTGTCCTCAGCTTGCCCAGCCAACTGCACCTACACTGGCTTCTTTGTGCCCCTAGAAAGCACTAAGTATGCTTCTGCCTCAGGACCTTTGTGCCTGATAGTCTCTAGTGTCAGGTTACACAGGGGCTCTTTGTTCTTTTCCTTTGCCCTTTATCTCCCCACTTCAATACACACCGAATATCTAAAATTTCAGGAGAGAGTTAGAAAAACATTCTCACTGTGTCCTGCTCCACCTTACCCACAATACCATTTTTTTGTACTCATGCTTAGCTCAAGCATCAGATCCAGCCTTCAATTCAGAAAACAGACAACCCACGCACTGGCCTGGAATGCCTCACAAGCATGAATGGCTGGCTCCTCTTTGAAACCCCAAAGGAGCCGGCCACTTTCCAGACATATCCCAGGCAGCAGGCCCTGCTCTGTGACACTGTCAAGAAGTAAGGAGCCTGGGGAAAGTCATGGACATAAGCAAGATAAAGCCTGTGACCCCGTTAGGGCACTTGGACCTATGGAACAGAAAATTGCCGATGGTCCAGTCCTTGTTCTGATAAGGGAAGGTAAAAGCTTTCCAAGAGAAGTTTCTTGGAGCACTCAGGGAAGGCAAAGGCTGAGCACACTAGAGGATTTGGTGGAGAAGGAGGAGAAGATTCTGGGAGAAGGCTCACTCCTGAGGATGGAGGAGGTTCTATGCTTCTTGTTAAACCCTAAGCCCAGGCATTTACCTTCCCTCCTCTGCCTGCTGGCACTACTAACAATAGAAATGGAGGAGGTAGGAGAGCTGGGTCCCAGACCGTATGCACACACACAGGCTGAAAGACCATGGGCATCAGTACCCCGTGTGGAAAACAGGAGGGGAACATGGGACAGGATGTGGGGCTCCGAGGACAAAGTCAGGTGATCCCAGTCATTCTGAAGCTGTGGTTTCCTAGGGCTGTTTTGGGAAGGGAGGCCCCTTTGTGGGCTATGAGCTATAGTATGATTTTCACAGGTGAAAAACCCAGAAAAGTATTTTAGACAGACACATAAAAAGTAAAGTGGAAGATAACTGCAGATGTGTTCAGGCCCATGTTACTGCCCTTGAAAGATGGCAATCAGCATTAGAAAGACATGTGGTTGCAGTGGACACTGGAAAGACATGTGGTTGCAGTGGACACTGGAAAGACATGTGGTTGCAGTGGACACTGGAAAGACATGTGGTTGCAGTGGACACTGGAAAGACATGTGGTTGCAGTGGACACTGGAAAGACATGTGGTTGCAGTGGACACTGGAAAGACATGCAGTCTGGAATAGGGGGGCCCAGAAATCAGGGCATGGATTGGTACTACAGGTACCCTGAGCTGATTCACCAGCAGGACACTAAGAGAATGTTAATGGAGGAAGGGTATGTGGAAGCAGAGCAAACAATGATGTCATTTTCCATGCAAGAGGTGGGTTTTGGGCTCTGCAACCAGCTGTGGAATGCTGGGAAAAGCTGACTCTTTCCTCTTCATATACAGTCAGCAGCAGTGGTGGGATCACTTGAGTGTGAATGTGTTCTGGGCAACTGGACAGAGCTTCTGAGGGAGAAAATTGACCAGGTGCAATCTGTATTGCAGATAGATGAAAACCAGAGTCAGGCCTGTAAAGGCCTGGCTTGGAGATCTCTGGAAATGCCTGGATGATTCTTTTAAAAACACAATCTAAATCTCCTTAAAAATCCTCCATGGGTCTCTCGTGACTTTCAGAATAAAGCCCTGGCTACTTAAGGCTTAATGGAGCCTGTGTTTACCTCTCAAATCTTATTACTTGGTCCCCTTAAAGTATAGCATAGTGGCCCCCAAACTCATCTCTATGTTCAAATTGCCTGGGGATTATCTTAGAGATTCTCAGGCCTAGACCATAACTGAGACTACTCAGTCATAATCTCAAGAGTTCAATGCTGTTCCCTAGGAGGTAAGGGATATCCACGCTCCAGTCACACAGAGTGTATTTGCAAGTGTCTGTGTTCTCATGTCCTTGCTGATGGATTATGATTTGTCTGTATACAGGCTGTACCTCTGCATTAGGCTACAGGTCAGCTGGGCTTGGCTTCCAGCTGCTCCTTGCATTTGGAGAGTCCACAGCTCTCTCGTCTTCCTGGGAGTAACATTTTTCCTGTTACAAGCTTTCAAGGCAATGATACAAGCCCAAGCATCCCTTGACATTTTGCTTCTGGCTTGCGCCCCTTCCACCCCACTCACATTGTATGGATCTAAACAAGTCCTGCAGTATATGTGTTAATTATACTTCTGGTTGCTAAGACAAAATACCAAACCAAAGCAACTGAAGGAAGGAAGGGTTTATTTGGGCTCACAGCGTGAGGATGCAGTCTACCTGGGAAGGTGTAGCCACAGAAGTGTAAGACAGCCACTCATACTGTATCTGCTGTCAGGAAGAGGAGAGAGGGATGCTGGTGTTCAGCTCACTTTCTCCCTTTTGTTGGTCCAAGAGTCCAATAGTTACTGTCACTATTTAGGGTAGATCGATCTTTCTCACTTAGCCCAGTCTAGAAACTCCCTCACTGATATACCCGGAGCTTTGTCTCCTCCATGGTTCTAGAGCCTATCGAGTTGGCATTATTGACCACCACATGTGGTCAAAGCCCATAGCAGTGGGGCAGAGACATAGCTCCGACTACTCTGCAGCTCTGCGTTGTGGCTAGGGTATCAATTGCTGTCTCCATAGATTCATGTGTTTGAATAACTGGAACCCAGTTGCTGATGTTGTTGTGGGACGCTGAAGAACCTTTAGGAGGAGGGACTTAGATGGAGGAGGTGGGTGCCCTTCTTCCTGTCTCCCCATCCCCCTGCTTCCCAGTCCCAGCTATGTGCTGTACTTCCACCTCCCTGGAGCTGGAGGACAGGGGTCTTGGTGCTCGCCTTTTGTGGCGCTCCTTGCTGCAATGCTTTCCTCTCCGTTACGGCCTGTATCATGGCAAACTGTAAAAAGAAAGGTAACCCCTCCCTCCTTTGAACTGCTCTGTCAGGTACCTGTTCAGGGTAACAAGAAAAGTAACCAATACACTTCCCAAGGCACATGAAAGGAGAGTGGAGCTGAGATCTGACTGAGAGGTGATCTTGTGGCTACAGACTTGTGGCATTGTCCTCGCCTTGGCTGGATCCATTGTTCACCAGTGCCCCAGACTTCCTCACTGTCTGCCCAGTTCTTCTCAACATGCAGATCTCTGTGTGCATGCATAGCCACCCACTTGTGTCCACACTGCACATTTTAATCACAACTCTTACTTTTAAACATTATATAATTTTCAAAAAGCTTTGCACTCACGCTCAGACTGTATTGTATGTTCATATGCTGATGTACATACGTGCACACATAGTTCTACACACACACATATTAGTTATGCGCACATATTATTTACTTCTCAAACATCATCACAGGGACACATTTCACGGACATATACTCAACTGCACACATGGTCCTGTGTACTCAACCACACTCACACATTAGCATATCCCATGTACTCTCAGACATGTTTAGTCACAAATTCACCTTCCCCCACATTTGTGCATCCTCATTCCCTGGCTTGCACACATATTGCCCATACCTCTGTGTGTGCAGCAGATTAATCAGAATCAAGGCCTGCTATGAGACTGCTGTCTGGTATCCTAACTATATTAACTCTTCCTTATCCCATAAAAGCGGAATGGACTGTTTCCATCAATAGGACCCAGGGAACAAAGGGATCACAGAGGCGACAGGAGGAGCTACTTAACCTACCCAGGAAGATAGAGTTGGGGAACATGCAGGTGACAGAAATGACAGCACTTTGGACCTCTGACTTTACTCCATGCTTTTTCCTCCCAACCTTCCTTGTCCCTACTCCTCGTGAAGGATATACAAAGAAAGAATTTATCATCAAACCCAGGCAGCCCTGAAAACAAAAGGATCCAGTTAACAACACCCAAGGGAGACTTCAGATAGTCATGAGCAAGCTGGGATGTGTGGCCTCCCTGGTTAGGACAGACCAGACTTGACATGGTGGAATTAGTTTACATCTCAGCCTAACTGAAGGATGGCTCAGACTAAAAGGACCTTTAAGGGTGAATGTGATCATTCTGCAGTGGAAGGCACAAACAGAAGCTGGGATGTGTTTAAGGTTGTCATTGGTAACAAAATGGCGTAGATATCCCAGGTCACTGTCTCCCTTATCCTAGGTTCTTCAGAAACAGACTCTGAGACTCGCCACTTCAGGATATGAGTAGCTACTGCGAGGAAGAGAGTAGGGCATCTACAGAGGAACTGTGGTCTCAACGGGCCCCGTGCAGAGCCCCAGAGATGGAATGTTCCTTTGAAGATTCCCCAAATGAGGACTAATGGTTCTAGGTATTGGGGCTCCAAAGAGGAGATGTGACCTCAGATCAGGCAGTATCTTTGTATCTTGTCTTTGAGAACAATCCCCAGACCTCTTAGAAGCCATGCAAACTGAGGTAGCAAGTGCCTTGGTCCTTGTTGTGGTTTGGATGCAAGGTGTCTGTCAAGTGTGTGGATGCTTGGTCCCCAGTTGATGGCTTGTGTTTGGGAGGTACTGGAACCTTTGGGACTGGAGCTTAGTTAGATGAAGTGGGTCACTGGCTTTGAGGGTGATAGCCACTTTTGGTTCCTGCCCAAGCTTTCTGCTTCCTGGTTACAGTATGACCAGATGTCTCTAGCTCCCACCACCAAGGACTGAACTGCTTCAGCTGTTATGGGTTCCCTGCGTCTCTGAAACTGTGAACCCAAGTATATTCTTCCTCCTTGAAGGTGCTTCAATCAGTATTATGTCAGAGGGATGAGAAAAGAAACTAAGGCATTGCTCTGTGTGGATGAAACGTGTTAGTGGTTAACTCCGAGCCACCAATAACACATTAGGTCTTATTAAGGAAGTGAAAGCACATCTTCCTCTGGAGTCATTTAACCAAAATCCAGTCCAGGCTGGAGTACTTCATGTTCCCTATGGTTTTGGTTTTTGTTCATGTCTGTTATGTAGATATGAACCTGTGCCCTTCTGAAGGCTGTCTTGTGACTCTGTCCATGTATCTGTCTGTTCTCTGTTTGTATGTGTCCACTTCTAACAAAGAGCTCAACTCTGTGTTTATTGAACAGCATAGAAAGCATCCCATGAGGAAGGAATGGGATACTTTATGGAAGACTCTAACAGAGTTTTACAAGGAATCAAGTCACTGGATCCAATGGATCCCAACTGACACAGACCACAAACAGTACTGCAAACATCATTGTTTATTAATCAATGTCCATATATAGATATTCATTTTATGACTTTTAACCTGTGTATTTGCTGCTTTCAGTAGATGATACACATGCATGGTCTTGGTCAGGGGCATGGGACAGTACATAACCTAGGATTACAGCTAGATTGTAACAGGTGATTACATGGGAAATCTAAGGTAAGGAAGGTTGGTGGTTATGTTGCTTTCTTAAAGACACGTTCAACAAACAGGCTGAGGACACAGTAGGATCACAGTCTTAAGGTGCTTTATTAACTCTGGCTGTGAGGTCCAGCAAAAAGTTCACCTCTTAGAACATTGGAGATATTTTTATCATAATATATTGTCACAGTACTCAAGGGAGAAATGGACAACACACTCAGTGTTCACCACGCCATGCATTCCCAATGGCTACAGGTCCTGGTGGTCCAAGAGAGCAGTGCCACCCAGCATTCATTGGCTGCACAACTTCCAGAAATGGCTGGGAAGGAGTCCTCACAGTGAGAGTCTGCCTTCTCTGCTGGCCCATGCAGCCATCCCTACAGTTGCTGGGAATTTTTTATACTCAACATCACTGTTGCTTGCTTGTCCCCCGCCCCCCATGATCTGTCTACTTTGCATGGTAAGGGAAAAATAAACCAGAGAGAGTGCGGACTTGGCCTCTGCAGCAAGCACCTGGGGCAGTCTTCTGATCCAAGGGCTTTCCCTTTAACTGTCTAGGAACAGATGCAGGGTAAAGGGTGGCTTCTGGATAAGCAGCTGAGAGGGAGCCCCTGCGAACCTCCCATTTCACTGCTTTGCCCTACATGGAGAGCAGCCCCAGGGAAAAGACAAGCTGGGGTCTTGGCTGCTTTAAAGGCTCTGGAGTTCTCAGCATGCCGCAGAGAGCCGAGGAAGCCACTGCTGGATTCCATGTCTTGTTGGCTAGCAAGTGTTGGTTATCAGGACAGCCCTGGAGGTTCAGTCTGGCTCAGCATTGTCTTACAGCACTGGAGCCTGTTTCCTTCTCTGGAAAAGAAAAACATTCTCTTTATGTATCCCACCTGTCTGCTCCACAAGCACTCAAGTCTCTGAAACTTTGTCTAAGACATTTCTTCCAGCTTGGCCACCTCATTCACTGCTGCCTGTCTATTGGGTTAAAAATTAAATTCTCACCAGGCAGTGGTGGTGCACGCCTTTAATCCCAGCACTTGGGAGGCATAGCCAGGTGGATCTCTGTGAGTTCTAGGCCAGCCTGGTCTACAGAGCGAGATCCAGGACAGGCACCAAAACTACACAGAGAAACCTTGTTTTGAACCTCCCCCCCCCCAAAAAAAAAATTAAATTCTCAATTTGGAAGAGGCTATCAACTTGAGAAGGAGTTGGGAGGTGTGGGGGAAGGGTACCTGGGAGGGACTGGGGATGGGAAAGGGAGGTAGAATAGTAATTCTATTTCAATTAAAAACATGTTTAAAACTAAAAATCAAAAAGGACAATTTTCTTTAAAAAAAGAATACAGAACTGTAATCATTAATGTTATTGCCATAAATAAGTTAACACAAACCCCAAAGATTTAGTCTGATTTTCTATTATTCATATTCAAGAATTAAAATTTTGATTCTTCCTTTAAAAAAATAAGGTTCTACTTGCTCATCTCTTACCTCCTCTAGAAAGCTTTCCTGGTTGGCCCCAGGTAAAATAAAATGTCCTCTCTATTGATGCTAACCTCCTTTATCAGCTGGACTGTATTTGGAATAACCTAGAAGTCACATGTAGGTTGTTGCAGAGGGTCTTTCCAGGAAGGTGTAAGTGAGGAGAGAAGACCGATGCACACAAGGAATACCTGTGTTCTGGTGTGAAGGAGAGACACACTTCAAATGGGATTTGAGTCCAGCAATCCTATCTTCTGGTCAGCCTCACTGCCTACTTATGGGGCACTTTGCCTGCACTTCCAAGCATTAATAGACAAACTTCTGTGAACTAAGCTTATAGAGTTTAACTGAGCAAAGAATGATTCACAAGAACTCTGGGCTGTAGCATAGACAGAGGGTGTTTGTAGACAGGAAACAGAAATGAGGTGCAGAGACTCGGGGCACAGCTTGGCATTTGTCTCACTTGGACATGGTCTGATCAGCTGGTGGTCGATGATTGGCTGAAACACCGCTGCTCTGATTGGCTGAGAGTCAGCAACTTGTCACAAAAAATTAGACTGCCAAATTAGACTTCCAGTTTGTTTATATAATAAGTTAGCAGCAGTTTGTTACCTAGGGACTCAAGGTACAGAGGCATCTGCAGGCCAAATTTACTTTAATTTAATACAAGTCACTTGTAAATTGTGAATGACTGTAAAGCAAAGTGCTGTGAGGATTAAATGAGGTAGCCTGGGAACAGGGGAAGAGCGTCAATGTGTAGCACTCTGCTGAGCATGCAACATGCATGGGATCTCCTGTCCTTGCCCATACTTGCAAGGCAGGCACCCATTTTACTGAATTCAGTCTTATACTATATGATTAAGAACTCCTGGATTTTGGAGTGTTCCGTACTCCAAAGAAATATCTTCTTATTCCAACGGGGCTGGGACTTGATCTAAAAGTTGGGAGGGAGGTTCTGGTCTGGGGCAGGATTTGACATTTTCTTATGTTTCCATCATATTGGGGATAATTGTCAAAAGAAGCAAAATCTTCATGCTCCTTAAGAGCCCAAGAATTTCAATGCCAAAAATGTCTCCAGTGTACTTTACAAACAGACATAGACAGACAGACAGACAGACAGACAGACACACACACACACACACACACACACACACACACACACACACACACAGTTTCTTCCTAAGGACACTTCAGAATTATTTTTCAAGAAAGATGGCTAATAGCACAGGACTTGTCTGGGCTGAGGTCAAATGAACTCTCAGGTGTTGGGGTGGGGGGCTCATTTCCCCAGTGGTCTGTGGAATGCTGACTGAGTGGGTGGAAGAGGTCACTTGAGGGTCATCAGCTGTCAATGCAACCCCTCCCCTCGTGTGTGTGTAGAGCAAACTCCTAGATGGCAAGTCTCAAGGAAGGAAGGATTTCACAGGCTCCTGGGGAGATGAGCACAAGGACAGGAAATGACTACTATTACGACTGCTACTACGTGGAGGTAGACGAGGGAGACCAACACTTGGAGTCATCCCAGCTCTGTTTGGGAGCCTCGGGGAAGATTCGCTGGGAGAAGTATCAAGTAGTTCAGGTCTTGAAGTGTGACCAGGAGTTTTAGGAGCGATCATTTACTTTTAGTGGTTGTCCACTGAGAGAATGAGGAGAAGTCAGAGGAGGACAACCGTGTACTGTGTTATGGCAGTTGCTGTCATAAGCACTTGGCCCGTTTAATTCTCAGAGTAACCCCTCAAGATACAATTTCCCTTGGGAAGAAATAGGACCCCAAAGGATAAGTTGAGTAATTTGTTCAAAGAGGTACCACTAGCAGATGCTACAGATGCTACAGACAGGACTTCACCCCATTTGTCTTGCTCTGGCTCTCTGGACCTTTCCTTACTGCTGGCTTCCACAGTGATGGAAGCAGGGTATGATGGAATTGTCCTGTGGTATGCTCTACACTTTTTGAGACAGAATGATGCAAGCTCCTTAGGAACTGATTAGCCGTTGGTTCTATTCAGAGCCAATCCTAAAGAATGTTTTCACCTGCTTGCCAAAACTTCAAGGCTCCAAAGCACCACCCTGCCTGTACACTCATTCCTCAGATGTTTATCCCTGAGAGTGCAGAGGGAGTGTCCTTGTCTGGTGAGAAAGTGGCAGAGAAAAGGCTAGAATCTCAGCCTATGGGCTCCCACTCCAGTGCTTGCAGTGTGAGCCTATGGTGCTCATAGTGCATCCCCTTTGTGTCTCTGGTGCTGGGAAGATCCTGAGGCCCCAAAGATGTGAGATAAAAGGCTACTTAGCATATGACTGAGGTCAAGCCTGTTCCTTTCCTCACACTCACTGCATATGTGACCCAGAACAGTGCTAGCTGACCCTTCACCGTTGAAATTAGCTGTGATATGAGGAAGTGGGATGAACTTATACAAAATGACTGTAGTGAAACTTCTGTGAACACAAAACACCTGGGGCTTAGTGCCCACCAGATACAAATGAACTTTTCTTTACTTCCTCCTTTGAAGAATAAAGACTTTGGTCCAGGGTCCAGGGTTAACATCTCTCTGCTAGGCACCTTGGTTATTCTAGCAAAGCGAGGGCTTTTATTTCCTTCTGCAGTAAATACTAGCCAACCTGGGTCCAAGGTCACAGAGCAAGTCCATAACTTTCATTCTGAGTTCAAAGAAGCTCTGAGGTCTCGGGCTGTGGTTCAAGGGTGGGGACATCAGTGGTCAGACCTTCAAGTCATCCCCATGTAGTTCAATAAAAGCAGCATCTCTTTGATGCTCTTTATATGATGGGCTTCAGCATAGAATTTCACTCCAGAACAGGATCAAGTGTTGAAAATAGAAAATTGGAAACTTCTGTTGGGGAAGCGATAGGCTTTGACACCAGAGCTTTGCATCTCAAACAAGGTCATGCCTCCCACCCTTGTGCTCCGTAATCGTGAAAGGCCAGCTCCCACCCATTCCACTGCTTCTACCCTGACATGCAGACTAACCACAAGAATGATCAGCGATGTCTTTGCTGCTCATGAAAACCTGAGCTCTCAGCATGCTGCAAGGAGAGAAAGAAACCACTGCTGGTCATTAGCCCTGGGGTCTCAGTCTGCCTCAGCACTGGATCACAGCACATGAGCTCTTTCCTCCTCTGGAAACATGAAACATCCCTTCTTTCTTCACCCCACATATCTGGCTTTACAGTCAGTCTTGGGTAGGCCCTACACATTCTGTTATCCGAACCTTAGTCTAAGATGTTTCCTCCATCTTGGCCATGCTTTGTCTACCTGGTTAAGAATTAAGTTCCAAGATTCCACTCACTCACCTCTCATCTACTCCAGAAAACCTTGGATGAACAAAAGTGGAATCAAATGCTCCCTCTTGTGATGATTAACCTTCACTGTCAGCTTGACTGGGTCTGGAATCATCCAGAAGTCACACCTTTGGGTCTGCATCTGGCAGTCTTTTCAGAGGTTTAACTGGAGAATGCTCATCCTGACTCCTCACAATCCAGGTTGGATTCGGGGAGTAAAGGGCAGAGCAAGCTGACTGCTAGCATTTATTGTTGTCTCTTTGCTGGCTGCAGATACCATGTGATGGACTGCCTCACCCTCTGCCACAACTTCCCCACCCCGAGGGATGGTGTCCTCTTCAACTGTGAGCCAAAGTCAACACTTTTAAAATCTGCTTCTTGTCAGGTAGTTCATCATAGTAATGAGAAAATAATCACTAAACCTCCTGCAGGCTTCCGTAACCCTACATCTGCATGCAAGTGAACGGTCACTTTTCTCGCTGTTGTGACTAAATCCCCGACAGGATGCAACCTAAGAGAAGAAACAACTGTTTGGCTCACGGTTTGAAAGGATACAGTTCATCATGGAAAGGAAGGCATGCCAAGTGCATAGTGGTGAGAGTGTGTGTCTGGGACTCCTCACACCATTGCTGGCAGAGCTGGGGTCAGAAGCTGAGCCTGCCTACAACCCTAATGCCCCATCCCTACAGCATTACATTTGGAGTTAGGTCCTGTTTTAGTTTGCTTTTCTGTTGATATGATATAACACTGATCAAAAAGCAGTTCTGGGAGGAAGGGTTTATTTGGCTTACAGGTTACAGTCAATCATCAAGGAAAGCCAGGGCAGAAACTCAAGGCAGGACCCTAGATGCTATAAGTGAAGCAGGGATTTTGGAGGTATGCCACTTACTGGCTTGCTCAGCTTGCTTTCTTCTATACCATAGGAATACCTGCCCAGAGGTGGTACCACCCACAGTGGGCTGGGCCCTCCCATGTCAATCCCAAATTAAGAAAATGCCCTGAGAACATGCCGACATGCCAATCTGAAGGAGTTAATTCTTCAACTAAGGTATCCTTTTCCTAAGTGACTCTAGTTTTTTTCAACTTTAGAAAAACTAACCAGCACATATCATGTGTCCAAAAGATCCTATAGTTTGTCAACACGCCATAGTCCTTGGGTTTCCATATGTTAAAACACATGAGCCTGTGGGGACCTTCACATTCAAACTGTAGCAATAGCTATCCCCTTTTCCCAGTATATGCATTTGATTGCAGGACTGTCTCCTAGGAGACTAGGCGCTGTCAGACGTCTCCTTTATGTGTATACCACTGTCTGTCTCAGAAGAGTTGCTCAGATCATACTTATGGACCAAATATATCCAATTCAAAGAAAGAGTATGCAAAAGAAGGAGGAATGTGGTGATATTTTATTTGTGTACCCCAATAAAGCTTACTTGGAGATCAGAGGGAAAAGCCAGCCACTATATTAAACATAGAAGTTGGGTAATGGTAGCACACACCTTTAATTCTAGCATTTGGGATGCAGAGATTCATCCAGATGTCTGTGAGTTCAAGGCCACACTGGGAACAGAGCCAGGTGTGGTGGTACATGCCTTTAAAGCCCAGCACTAGTTAACCACAGAGGTCTGGAGGTCTATACAGACAGATAGGAAGTGGTAGAGCTGGGCAGAGAGAGGAAGTGAGAAGGCAGGGACAGAAAGAATATAGGCGTGAGTATACAGTAAGTATCTCTCTCTTTGGCTGAGGATTCTCAAGAGGTAAGAATGTGGCTGGCTTCTTTCTGCTTATCTGATCTCTCAGTTTCTCCTCAGTATCTGGATTCAGGTTTTTTATTAATAAGACAGTTTAGCAATTTATCTTACAGAGGAATATAGAGAGAACGGGGAATGAGTTTGCAGTTTTGTGGGTTCTGGTTTCACAGCCATGCTTAGAAGCATCATTCTTATATTTCCCCCATTGTTGACTTCACACTTCCATGAGGAACATGGACCCTGTACTCAAAGCACCATCTATACATCCCACATGAGTCTGACCCTGAGTTTGGCTTTACAACTTGGCTTCAAGTCTTTGCCTTTTTACCTGCCTCTATCAAGGTTGGGCTCCATATGGCTCTTGCCATCATGGTCCAAAGCAATACAGTCCACTCATTCTCCTAAATCCTAGCCTTCTACTTGCTACCCTGGCTGGAGGTAGGGCTGCTTACTGACCGTGGACAGACTTCTCAAGCAACTGTCAGTCACCTTCCCCGTCTGTGTCCCACCCACTATTACAGACTACACCAGCACATACCAGGTTCTACCTGACACAAAAGACCCTGGTCAGCTTTTCCCTGATTCACACACACACACACACACACACACACACACACACACACACACACACGTCTAGCACCCACAACAGCCCCCACTGCACCAGACCTTCCTGCTGGTCAGTCAGATCTAGTCATGCCTGATCAAATTCTAAGATGGTGTGATGGAAAGATGGCTCAGTGGTTAATAGCATTTGTTGCTCTGAGAGAAGATCTGAGTTCGATTCCCAGCACCTACATGGTAGTTCACAACTGCCTGTAACTCTCATTCTGGAAGCTCCAGGGTCCTCTTCTGGCCTCTGTGGATATGACATACATGTGGTGAACATACATACACGCAGCCAAACACACACACATAAAACAAAAATAAATAATTCTTTTTTTTATGTTAAGATGGGCCAGGAGAAGGCATCGGAGGTGGCATTGAAGTTGGTGGACTGACGGTCATTCTAGTGAAGACCTGGCCTGCAGGTAGATGCATGGTGTGGATGCACAAGTTTAACAAGATCACAGAAGATTATAGGTTGTTACCATCCTCGAGCTGTGTAGCTTTGGGAAACTCATTGTTCCTCTCTGTGCACAAGGCTTTTAATATGTGAATTAGAGCACTTTCAGATGACTCTTGTGAGGGATGATTTAGAGAGGTCCCCTCCCCCGCCCCCGAGTTCTCAGTGGGTGGTGAGGCCTCAGTGAACACAAGCCTTTTAGTTGCGTCTATGTGGCAGTGGTCAGTGCTGCTGTCATGGTCGCTGACATTACAAAGAAGGGCACACAGTATGCCCAGGTACATCTCCTGTGCAGCTGCTCTTCCTTAAACTACCCATTAATATTCTGAGGACCCAGCCGGGGAGGCCCTCGCCACACACCAGACTTAAAATCAATCAAGTTCCTGTCAGTCCAAATGAACTTTTCTCACTGATTCTCAGATCGCCTGCGTCGTCCTCTGAGTACATTTCTCCCATATAATGAAGTTTGGGCAGCACTAGCTGGCCACTGTCAGCTCCTGCACAGCCCCCAAGTGTGACCTCTGCACAGTCACAGCTGTTCTCTGGCATTGCACTGCGAGCGCCCCCCCCCCCTTCGTCTGGTGCCTGCTCATCAGGGTGATACATCCCAGCAGATTAACATGATGGCCTTGTAATTCTGCATCCAAGACACATGCCATTTTTCCTTCAACACATTCGGAAGGAGGGCAAGTTCTACTTTGTAAGGGCCATCACTTATTTTGATCTGGAAGAAAATAATTTATTTGACCTGAAGTTGTTGTGTTTTTCCATTAAGGGCATGTATATTTCCTCTTTATAATGAAAGATGGCCCTCTTCGAGCCCTGGCTAGGCCAGTCTCCACCTTCGTGCCAGTTCTGGGGTTCCTTCTTCATTTTGTTTCAATTAATGAATAAACAACTAAGTAAAAATGAATTCACAAATTAGACATAATACCAGGGTAAATATCAGAGGAGGATTTACATCCAGGAGTTTCCATTTCATTGTGTCTGTAGAAAACACTCAGATGCATCATAGCTAAGCAGAAACCAATTTAAACTCCTGTGACTATGGAAATAAATGTCTGGAAGGGTTCCTTCTGAGATTTAGACTCTGGTCCAATCCTCAGAAACACAGCTGGAGCTTGATACATCATCTGCTACCCAACTAAGAGGACTTCATAGCTTTGTATTCTAGCTGGGCTATCTGGCCTGGGACTTCTAACTAGGGACTCTTCTTAGAGGCTGAGATTTCTAGCATTGGTAAGCTGGAACTGTTACTCACCACTTAATTAAACTGGGCACTCTGGGGCTTTGGGTGATGGTACCTGCAGAACCATAGGGAGTACCCCACTCTCTTTTCCACTTCTCACTAACTATTCTCTCTGTGTCTCTTCCTCCCTTCCTCCTCCCCCCCCCACTCTTTGCATGCATTTGTGTGTGTTACATGTTTGTGTGTGTGCACACACATGTGGAAGTCACAGGACAACCTTGGGTATCATTCATCAGGAGCCATCTACCTCGTTTCTTTGAGACAGGGTCTCTCACTGGAACTTGCTGCTCATTGGTGAGGCTAGGCCGGTCAATGAGTCTCAGGATCTGCCTGTCTCCACCTCCCCCAGGTTGGTATTACAGCTATGCATTGTCACACCTGACATTTTAACGTAAGTTCTGAGACTTGAACTCAGGTCCTTTTGATTACATGGCAAATACTGTACCAACTGAACTGTCCACTCCTCCCTCTTTAACTATTTTTAACAGATGCTGGCTAAATGTTTGGTCAGAATGGGTTGGACTGGAAGCCACAGAAGTTTCCTTCAGCCATTCAGACACTATCACTATGATTCGAGGAATCCTAAATGAGTTGCTCAGAGTTATGCATACAGCTCATGTCTAGAAAGAAGAGTTCTTGAATCCTGGTTTGGGCTATTTTTGTGATGACATTTCCTAGAAGGTAAGCTCAGGTACATACCTGATCCCCCTCAAGACTGAGCACTACAAGTTCCTGCCAGACCCCAGAAGCCTGCCACCTGGTCCACTTCCAAAGGACTTCCCCGAGGTGCAAAGCATCCCATGGCCTCAATATCCTAAAAGAGTCCTGCCACGCACAAGCTCACTTGCAAAGCAAAAGTGGATGTGCACCCCTGAGCTGGGCAGGTACTTCAGGAACAGGGCAGAAAATGAAAACTCCCCAGGTAGAAAGTGGTGTGCTCACTGCATCCTGGGGCGGGAATGCCACAGCTCACACCTCCTGCATTGGCGGCTAGAGTCTGCATCTGGGTTTAATGACAACTTTGATCCCTCTGCCAGCCACCGTGGTCATTGAGAAATCCTGACATAAAGAAGGTATCTGGGAGATAAAGTTCTGTAGGCGATGATTACTACCACTTAACTTTCCTTTTTGTTGAAAGGAAGAATCCCAGATTGAACAGCGCATTGAATGATGTGACAAGCGACTACTTGATCCTTGTCCAGCTGGAGGGGGGACTGTACCCATCAGCAGCTTTTTAGCTAAGGACGTCTTTATATTTCCCTCCTTTGTCTGGGCCTCTCTAGTTCCTCCTTTTACTTCATGTCAGCACTATATAGTAGGTATGCCAAGTGGTTTTGAAATTTAAATTACAGTCTCTTTTTCAGATGTTATTGGAAAGAACATGTAATTTATAACCACGTGTTAGGAGTACAGGATGTTCGTGGTCCACTGCCAATTTTTCTTTTGTAAAGTTAATAAAACTTTCATAAAACACTTATACACTTGTATATTTCATGGTAAAGATTTTTTTTATCTCATAGGCTAATGTAAAGATTTATTAAAACCATTTTTTTGTTAAGAGGAGTGTCAATAGTTTGCAGCTGAGTGTAATTTTGAATCCGCGGAAGATGACGGTCTGATGGAAAATGACAGTAACAGCTTTGTTGATTTAGCACTAAAAATAAAGGAGTCTTTCAAAGGAGAGAATGCTCTAATATCCAGAGCGGGCTAGGACACGGTCGGTCGGGCCAATGGAGGCGAGCTGGAGGAGCTGGCCACCAGCACTCCAGCCCCTGGCAAGAGCAGAGCGGACTGGATGGAGCCCAGGAAGGAGGGGCTAAGAGCCCCCAAGAGCAGGAGGGGGAAGGAGCCTGCATTTCCTCCCCAGATCTGCCTGCTCCCACGGGCAGCATGAGTCCTTCTAGCCTGCTCTGGAACTTGTTTTTTCTGAGTGTGATGAGTTAGCTCCACCCAGTACCCCACCCACCAGTAGGCATCTACCCCAAACTGGTTTCTCTGGAAAGCTCCTTCCAAGGCACCCCATTTAACTTTTTCTCTGCACAGAAATCCTAATGTCCTTTTCTTCTTTTCTATTGTAGCTGGGGTAGGGGTGCAGACTCCTGTGCGAGGCTGGGACTCAGGATTGACTTGGCTACAGAATTCAGTAATTCGAAGTAGCACACAGACCTTGTAGAACTTATGTTGTTTTCTTCTCCAGGAGGCCTGGCTGATAACCCCTACATGCAGCCTCCTCTCTGCAAGCCTCAGGAGCGGGTGCACACAAACATATTTTCAAAATTGCAAGCAGTGGATGTGGGAGTGCTTCACGTTCAAGCTGGATGCAAGGCCTGCAGAAGACACAGCATTCTGTGTGTGCATAGTTCTTCATTCCCTCAGATGTTGAGTTTACAGATGGATTCAGAAACTAAGGACTGACAAAATGCTGGGGGTGATATTGACTAGATGTCATAGAACTTGGCATTAGTAAAGCCTGTGATCCTTGTTTTAGATTTGATGCAAATGAGACTAAGATAAGATAAGTAGTAAGTTCAAGTTGCAAAACCAGTATGCTTCAAACCTAGACCATTCTAACTCCAGAACGTGTTTGTCTCACTAAGAGTGTCAGCAGCAGCAGCAAGCTGTCTGGAAACTGCTCCATTTCACCCACCATGATAGGTAGCCCACACATATTCTCACCCTCAGAAACTCATCATACTCCTAGGAAATCATTGTCTTCTCCATGCAAGTTAGAAGTGCTAAAGAGCTCCACAATTCAAGGTGAGATTTTTCCACCCAGCCCCTCTGCCTTGTGGAGTTCTAGCTGCAGTTTTACAATGACTCAATGTAACTGGGGCACGTACTGGCCACTTTCTGACTCTTCCCATAGAATAGCATCTAACCACCTCTGTCACATCATTTCCTGTCTAATTCCTCTTCTTTGACTAATTTTTTCCAAACGCTTCTTCTCCAGACTCTTCCCGAGCCTCTGACCAGATCACACTGTCCCCAGGGACACTCTTGCCTCTCAGCAAGACTTGTGGCTCTCTACCACTTTTCACCATTACAGTTAAGTCACTGCCTAGGAAATTGTTTGCTCTCTGTTGTCTGCTAGACCATAATAAGCTCCAGGTAGGGAAGCACTTGGTCTCATTCATGGCTATGTTTTCCATACCTAAAACAGCGCAGGGTTGATCTTTTCAACAACCCCACCTCACGACCACAAACAAAACCATGGGCGGGTAGCCTCCTGATTTCCCAGACGAGTTTGTTACTGGTGCCCATGTCATGTGGGCAAAGGACACCAAGTCTAGCTAAGGAAAATTCTGTGGGAAGCTTCACTTTTGGACATGTGAAGGTGAAAGCGGAAGCTCCCAGATGAGCATGAGTGACAGAGGTTTGGTCACAGCCTCTTCTCTTTCTACTTCTCAGCAACTCTGAGATGTGGGGATACAGGAGGCTCTAAGCCCCTGGAAGAAAGTGAACGTGAGGAACTGGGATATCAGGGCAAGAAGACACAGGGAAATGGCTAGAGGGCCTTCCTATGCTGCCTTCCGCCATCTGCATAGCAAAGACAGCAATTGGAGGCAAGGAGGCCAGCCTAGAGGAGGCTGGGCTACACGGCTCAGAGAAGACTCTCTTGGTGAGGTCTGGGTGAACACTGAGGGCAAACTATGCAGTGTTTCCCAATGTGCAAGCCTGCTCCTTGCTGTTGCTTAAGCATCTGCAATTCTTGCTGCTTCTAAATGAGGCAAGCGTGCTCCAGTAGAAAAGGCCACTTCTGGAGCAAGAGCGTGCATGTTTGGATCTGAACACCAGAGCCTGGAGCCCTAGCATTACACTCATCTCCTAAAGAGTGCTCCCATGACAGGCAGGCCGAGACCTTTAAGAGGATCATCAAGGAACTTTTGGGGTTCCCTCTCCAAAGGAGCACATACAGGCTGGATGACTTAGCCCTTATCCATCTACCTGCATTGAGTCAGTCCACCAGAGCAGCCAAGAGTCCAAGTTTCATACTCAAGTCCTCAGCTTCTTAATGTTATCATCTTAGACAATTACTTAACACCCTCATGCCTTAGTTATAAGCATAAGCAGGGATAGGCTTTCAGGCATGAGACCTCAGAAGCAGCCCCTGTGTGTCTTAATGCTTTGCTCTTGCTATCTTGAAATTCTTTGTGGTCCTGTTAAAGAAAGAGCCCCGTGTTTTCATTTTGCACCGGATGAGCCCTACAAATTACATAGTTGGTCCTTATTATAAAATATATTTTTTATATATTTTGTGTGAATGGTGCCTCTTCAGGGTGGAAAAAAAATGAGGCAAGGTAGGGCTATAGCTAATGCACAGTTACAGACCAATATTAAGAGGAATTATTACCATGGTCTCCCATGTGACCCACCAATTACCTACTGTATCTCCAACTCCCTGGCAGGTGGATGGTGAGGAAAGACTTCTCAAGGCTTCAAAGATGATTATGAGCAGGGTCCCCTTTAATCTCTGTCTAGAACTTGGATTAAATGAAGAGCCAAGACTAAGGCCTAGACTGGCTACATAGCCATTTCTCTAAAGACACTGTCGGTCTAGAGTGGCATTCCTGAGGAGGGAGCAGGGGTGACAGGCTGCCTCAGAACCTGTGTCACATTCCCCTGTCTCAGTGCCTCAGTGTCTAATAGCAGTGCATGCTCTTCACTGTTGCTCATCTGTATTTACCTCCATCTGGGGGCTTCCATCCTAAGCACCTGTCGGGAATAGAAACAGCACCCTTGGCTTCTTTCACTGCACCCGTGGATCCTCTGAAAGTCTCCAGCCCTACCCAGGTCTCTGATCTCTGGCTTTTCTGGACCATACAGCCATGGAGAGTGTTGACATTTTACTGTTCCAGCCTCTCCTCAACTCACCCCTTAAGCTGTTGTCAGCTGAGCGGTGAGGTGTCTTCATCTGTCATCTCTCGGACTTTTGACGAAGATAAAGTACGGACATGTCTTCGACTCTCTGAAAATTCCCACTATTTGATAACTTTTGAGGTGTCCATAGAAAACAGGCTCCCTTCATGAAAAAGGAGGGGATCCCAATAACATTTAGCCCTGCTGTATGTTTTTTATTCACAATAGCTAATAGTACAACCCCCCAAACACATACCTTTTTTGGCCATAAGGTTTCTTGTACAGTCCTAGTTACTCTTTAATGGCAAGAGGGGACAGGAAAAGCGGGAGAGTCTCTTTAATCCTGAGGAAGCCAGAGAACCAGAGAAGCTTAGCAGGTGCCCACAGAACTAGGCTTGGAAAAGGGGTCTCTGAAATTCTGCCCAGTGCTCTTTCTTCCTGCTGCAGTATGTTGTCTATTGAAAGATTTTCATTCCCAAACATAGAGAACACAACAATCCCATTGAATACATCGCCAATGACAAACTATGTACGGACAAATAACAACAGTGACAAAACCACACAGAGAGACAAGGCAGGCTGTGTCGGGGAAGAAAGAGAAAAATAAATGAAATTAACAGTGGGAGACAAAAACAGAGGAAAACCCAGCAATTAGATTAATCATAGACTTCCAGGAAATTGGCCCAAATTTCTTTAAAATCTTGTTGATTGTTATTCAGATTGAAGGGTTCCCTGTGAGATTAGCCAAAGCCCACCAAGCTTGCATACCAATCCACTGTATCCCACACACTGGCTGCTCCCTGCTATCCACATCCAGGGGGCCATGTCCCTGCTACCTGGGACCACCTGTGTGGGGTGAAGCTCAGTTGGCTGATTCCAGTACCGGGAACAAGGAGGTGGCATTTGTAGTCCAGGCTCTCTGGCCAATTCACTTGGGGAATTTAAACAAACTGTCTAACTTTCTGGACCTCAGTTGTCACATCTGCTACATGAGTAGTTCTAACTGTTTTTAAGTCAGCTAGGTTTGGAAAGGTTGAGGAGAGGGTTAATGTGGAAATAGGTGTACTGCTAAAAGTATTAGCTAAGTGGAACAGAGCGTTGAGAATAGGTTGCATCAGGCTCAGCTCTGTCCTCTCCAACAGTTGGGATAATAAGAAGCTGTACTGTGTGGCTAGCCCTAGTCAGTTGTTCCAAAGCTGGTCCAAAGCCTTCAGCATCCGTCAAAAACCCTCAGCACACCTTGACCCAAATATTCCTCCCTCTCTTGTGATCTGTATTTAAAGGAAAATTGAATGGCCTATCTCTGGATGTATTAACACTTAAATCAATAGTATCTTGGCTCCAGAATGTTCCAGGCTTGCCAAAGGTATGTCAGAGCTCTCAAATGCCTGGAAGTCACCCTTCACCCAGGGTGAACAATCCAACTGTAAAATGGTTTGAGTTTGGTTTAATGGACTGAACGCCAGAATTATTCTTCTTCAAACTCAACTCTTTGACCATTTGGGGCTCAAGCTTAAACAAAATGTTGTGCTGCCTACTGGGTGCTAGGCTCTATGCTAAGTATTTTGTATGCCTTATTTAACTTCATCCTTAAGATAGCCAGATGTGCTAAATTCTGTTTTAAAGATATAAAAGGCAGAGCATCCTTCAGAAATTATGGAAAATATTTGGACAATTTTTTTCTCCTGATACTTGTCTTCAAATCTTTTAAAAATTACCTTTAAAATTCATCCTTTGACAATTTCATCTGTGTGGTAATACAACCTGAAACCACACCAGACCTGAACATGGGTAGTCTGGGTTGTATTCTGTGCTTTACTGTTAACACCCTTGGGCTCTGGAACAAGCTTCTTTCCCTGATTAAGCATTGTCATCCTTGGACCTGGGGACAAAGCCTCCTTCCCGAACTGAGCATTGTCATTGTCCTTTAAACCTGTGATTCTGGCCTAGTTCAACATTTTCTAAATAGTGGGGATTATAACAGTTCTTTGGGAAAGGTTCAAGGCTCTTCTGTCACCAAGTGTACTTGGAGAAGGCTGTATGTAGCATCTCCTTCTTCAGGAATAATGATGGACATTCATTCAAGGGCCCAAGAAATCTTAAAGCAAAAACCGAACAAAAATCAAACCAAAATAAAATAAAGAACAACAAAAAACAAAAAACAAACAAACAAAAAAAAAAACCATTCAGCCGGGCGGTGGTGGCGCACGCCTTTAATCCAAGCACTCGGGAGGCAGAGCCAGGCGGATCTCTGTGAGTTCGAGGCCAGCCTGGGCTACCAAGTGAGTTCCAGGAAAGGCGCAAAGCTACACAGAGAAACCCTGTCTCGAAAAACCAAAAAAAAAAAAAAAACCAAAAAAAAACATTCAGTCTCACCATCCCTGCCTCTGGGTTATCTGATGAATAATTTCTAATATCTCTTAAGTACAACAGAGACATATTTTTGGAATGATAATAAAAAACATGGATATCATTTCCTATTGGACATTTTTGATGTAGAAAAGAAATTCATTTGGTCTTCCAGATGCATTTTCAGGGCCAGGAATCAAAGCACTACTCTCCTGGTCAGAAACATAGAGCCTCAGGCATCCACCCCAGTCCTACTGAGTATATTCTAACAAGATCCACAGGTGAGGGATAAACATATGCAGTATTGAAAAGCCTCACTCCAGACCTCAGATACCCAGAGGCCACTCTGGCAGTGCCAGATACATAGTAGGAAGTTGGTAGTTACTTTTCCTGAATGATGGCCTGACTTGGGAAGCTGAAGCTGAGTAATTAATTTCTTCTCATGAGAACATAAGGATCCCTGATGATATCTATGTTCTCAGTGTCATAGTATACCTGCTCTCTGAAGAGTGTGTTGTTGCCGAGAAGCCTCAAGTTTTCAGTGCCATCATTTCAGAAGCCTAGAAGCTCTAGTATTCTTTGGTTTTAATGTTCCAAGTTTTTATGTCCATGGGAAAACTACCCACTAGGATTTTACTCTGCAAACAAAATCTCTTGGCAAGAATGAACAGTTCCCCAGGGGGTCTCTGAGTATGGATGGAAATAGAGTTCATTTTTACCTGCAGGTTTGCTGGAGCTGAAATAAAAATCCTCTCCTATGGAACCCAGGGTCTGTTTGAGCCATGCTTTCTGCCAGGGTGTGAGAAACTCTGCACATGATCAGTTTGAGTGAATCTGCAGTTGTGCTGAACAGCTAGCATGGCGGCTGTCATAGGGGAGAAGAGAAAGCAAGCAAAGAGTCTTTGATCCTCAATCCAGCCAACTTCTTCCAGAAAGTTGAACAGGAGATCAAACGTGAACAGCAGTGTAGGCGCTGGGCTCCATCCAGGGCTATCGGAATCCAATACCCAGATAGTCATCCAACTTCGACAGAAGTCAACCCAGGAAGCTTGCCAAGGAGAAAGCTGGACCAAGAAGAGGGCTGAAGCTGTGACCAATGAGGGAGATGCAGAGAGGAATGTACATGTCCTTGGGTTGTCCTTACTGGAATGTCCCTCCTGTGCATTGCTCCCAGCACAGCCAGCCTTTCTTACAGCAGCCAGCATCAGGAAGAAGAAGAAAGGTGAAGCTGCATAATACTCTGTACTTCTTGACTCACATAAAAGGATCAAGGGTCTGGCATGTGTGTGTGTACAAGTGTACATGTGGACTTGCATGTGGATGCCAGAAATCATCCTGAGGCGCTGTTTCTCAGGCACTGTCACTCTTGGGGTGTTGTTTGTTTGTTGGTTGGTTGGTTTTTGTTTGTCTAGTTTGTTTGTTTGTTTGTTTGTTCGAGACAGACCCTCTCACTGGCCCAAGGTTCACCAAGTATGCTAGGCTTCTCACTAGTAAACTACAGGGATATTCTTGTCTTCGCTATTGTAAACCCAGTGCTGGGATTACAAATGCATGCCACCATGACTGGCTTTGTTATGTGGGTTCTGGGGCTCCAACTCAGGTCCTCATGCTTGCACAGCAAACACTTTACTGACTGAGGCATCTCCTAAGTCTATGGTCTTTGGTTTTCTATGCATTAAGGAGTCACATAACCACAGTCCATGGAATGAATTTACCATCCAGACAATATTGTGGAAGATGTATCACTCTAGCACTTCTTCCCTTTGAAACATGACAGTCACCACAAAGACCTCACACCTGTAAGCAAGGCACACTTTTATCCATTATCTAATGGATCCGAAATGGGGTTGATTTGTTATAGGATTCAGAACTGATTACTCATGACTTCCTCATATTGTTTTTCATTCTGCAAATCCCAGTTAGAGTGATGCAGGGGCCAATTTGATCTAAGCCCAGCAAGTTGTCCATCATGGTACTCACACTTACTGTAAGAGGCAGTATGATAGCTGCGGAACTACAGCCAGCTGATTTTTGGCAGGAGACACAGCTGACAAATAGAGTAGTGTTGTCTCCAGGTTCAGAAGGAGACCATCTTACTTTGGGAGGCTCGTTGCATAGACAAGATAGTCCATAAACCTGTGACTTGAGTCTTGGACTGTACTCAAATGCTTGGTCCCAAAGACATTCTTGAGTCTCTGTAGCTCACAAATGTCTTGTCTATCTACTGCCACGCCATTTCTCCCTTTGTGTCCTCTCCATGCCCAAATACACCTCTAAAGTGCTGACCCCCTGCCAATACCAATCAGGATGTAACCACCCTGTACCTTAGCATTCTTCTCAAGTATCCTAGCCAAAGAATACTATGCATCAAAGTAAGAGTGTGTCAGCAGTGGGGAAACCCAACACGGGGAACACCATCAACACACCACATGGTGGGATCTACTGTTGAGCCATCACAACCTGCAGAAAAGAGGCTAGCCAGAGAGAATGAGTTCTGGAGCCATTAAATGTGGCAGACTAGGTGTTCATCCATCGTCAAGGTGGGTTGATGTCACTCACAATGGGTAACAACACACAGTCACTTCCCTTGGCAGGCTTAGAATACACCAGGGCAGTCAACACTTAACTTGCCATTATAGTCAGAGGTGATGATTGTGACAGTGCTCTTGGAGAACACTGTCTACCACAATGAATGTATCCACCCTGGATAAGCTAACAGAGCCTGCTGGTCTGGGGGCAATTGTTGGCATTAAATCTGGACTGATCACATGATATCAGTGTTAGAAGCCATGACTGCCTCTGGTTAAGATCGGTACTTTCTCTTTTCTTTTCTTTTCTTTTTTTTTTTTTTTTTTTTTGGTTTTTCGAGACAGGGTTTCTCTGTATAACTTTGTGCCTTTCCTGGAACTGGCTTTGTAGACCAGGCTGGCCTCGAACTCACAGAGATCTGCCTGCCTCTGCCTCCCGAGTGCTGGGATTAAAGGCGTCCGCCACCACCGCCCAGCGACTTTCTCTTTTCTAAGCCCCTCTCATTTCAAACTTCCAACTCTCTGTACCCCTTAAAGGACCCTCTTCAACTTAATGTATCAGCCATTGCCTCACTGTAGGTGCTGAGGTTGCGGGGATTCATCGGTTTCTACCACTGCCATATCAGTAGGCCTGGAGCAGGACTAGTTAGCTGATGAGTCACCAGTAAACATCTGAAAATGAAGAAAAGAGTAGCTACTCACTTAACAGAGGTCTGCAGAATGCTGTATTCAGTGGGGATGTGGAGACCATTCTCATGGAGTTTGGGCTGGAGGTTAGAGCAGTTCTGTTCTATTATGAATAAGATGGAAAGTAACTCGAAATTATCTATTCTAAATTTTGGCACCTTAAAAAATATTTTTATTAATTTTTGAATTAATTTTTGAACACAATACCACCACAAAATACGTGCATTTTGAACTCCTCTTTCCCCTTTTAACTCTCCTAACTCTTCCCAGATCCACTCTCAGGTCCTCCCAACTTCATATCATTCAGATACATGTACACACACACACACGTGTGTGTGTGTGTGTGTGTGTGTGTGTGTGTGTGTGTGTGTGTGTGTATCCCACTGAGTTCAGTCTGTACTGCCCATATACATATGGGTGTGCAGACATCCACTAAAGTATGGGTCAACCTACTAGGGGTTACACCCTTAAAAAATGGACTCTCCCTCCTCCAGAAGCCATCAGCCTCCAATAATGCCTCAGCAAGGAGTGAGGATTGTGAGTCCCTTACCCTTCCTGCTGGAATGTTGAATGGCTTGATCTTGTCTTGGGCAGGCAACCAGAGCTGCTGTGACTTCATGAGTGAAACATTTCTGACAATGTCTAGAAGATACTCTTTTGCTCTGTTCCTTCCAATTGAAGGCTCTTTCAATCTTTCAATTCCCTTCTTCCATGTAGGGGGTGAGATCGGCAGTGGTAGTAGAATTTGGAATTAGTCTAATTATTAATCTTTGAGTCACTCTAAAGATAATATTAAGTAGTCTCTATTCCTTGTGTAAATTAAATCTCTCTGCCCATGTCATTCCAATTATTTTCTCACCCTTGAAATCAAGATAGGAATCTTGACTCTGTATGACTATTCCAAGGTTCCAATTATATAATCTAGATAATGCATTAGTATTTTGTTGAACACTCAGCCCTGGACAAGGCCATAGCCTGCCTTGGGCAAGACAGAGACAAGGATGACAAAGAACTTGTCTTGTCTCTGGGAACTTTGAAACGGAGATCAGTTAGAAGTGAACAACCTAAAGTTGGGCATGATGGTTATAAACCTGTACCCAGCACACAAGAGGCCCAGGCAGAAGGGTAACAGTGAGTCCAAAGCCAGCCTGTGCTACATCATGAATTCCAGGCCAGCCTCAGAAGCACAGGGACCTTGTCTCAAAAAGAAGAAATAGGTAACAGAGTGATGACTGGTTATGAAGTCTTGCCATGGCCCTTTGGGGACATCAAAAGAGGCTTTTCTTTTCATACCAGGTGGTGAATGAAAGGATGTTTTAGAACAAGGCTGGAGGGCCAGGTTTATCCTGTCTCTCAAAGCCACTTGGTTAGGAAGACAATGATGCTGGGAATGCACTGAAGGGAGGCAGGACTGCCGGGAGGGGGCTGAATGTTTGGTTAATGGAACATTTGTCCTACGAGTCAAGGTCACCCCTCAGCTTCATAGAGTCTTGCCTGTAGCAAGAAGTTCTTGGGTGCTGTTAGTAGTTCCTGTTTTTATTTCACTTTCTCTAGAGGTGGGGAGCCACTACACCTCCTGGGCGGGCCCTGTAGGATAGCACTGGGAAGGCAGGGATGGGAACATCCCTGGTGTTTGTTGGCCAGTCAGCCTAGCCAAATCAGCAAGCTCTGGGTCCAGTGAGGAAAATTAACATGGAGAGTCACTGAAGAAGACACCTGGTATTGACTTCTGACCTCCATATGCACACACATTATGCAATTATGATAATATTATTGACAGGGGCATTTATGGTCTAGTCATTTTCTGGGATCTGATATTTACTCAACATCTAGCATATACGATGCAATTTCAGGAGGATGTTATGTACATATGCACTCTCATCAGTCCTCAAGGAGACCAGATGAAGCTCAGAACAGTCTACTTGTGGACTGGTAACATGACTGAGGGAAAAGTGCCTGCCAGGCAAGCGTGGGATTCAATTCCCTAGAACCTGAGTGCGCTCAAGATCATGTTTCCATTCAGAAGTAGATGGTGACACAGAACTCACAATCTTTCTGCTTCCTCCTGGTCCCCAGTCTAAGTGATGAGCTCTCCCTGGAATACCTTTTATGTGCTCCAGCCTGATAGACTGGAAAGGAAAGAGGCCTTTAGCCTTACCCTGTTCATGCTAAGATCACTGGGTCCTTTTTGCATGTCTAACATTCCCCACCCTTACTTAACAAAGATCAAAGCAGAAGCCAGATGGTCAGAAAGGAGCTGGATTAAAATCCCGGAACTCTGTGCTAATCTCTTTGGGCTTCTGTTTCCTCGAGTGCTGAATGAGAGCTGAAGTCTAGAAGGTTCTCCAGAGGTTTAAATGGGAACGTGTTTCTGGCATGTTACAGAGCCAAAACTAAGATTTTCTTCCCTCATACAAGGGCGGGAGACTGGAGTGGGTTTGTTTTTCCATCTTGACCACTTTGCTGTCTAAGTGTGGAGCTTTGTTAGTTACTTTTCTCATTGTTGTGACAGAATGCTTGACAGAGCCACTGTAAGACGAGGAAGCTTACTTTGGCTCCTGGGTCCAGGATATAGTCCCTCAGGCCTGGGAAGGTATGGCTACAGGAGCAGGAGGTGGCTGCACTCAGGAAACAGAGAGATGGACACTGGTGCTCTGCTGTGGGATGGTCTGTATGTCAAGTGTGTTGCTGATTGGTCAGTAAATAAATCACTGATTGGCCATTGGCTAGGCAGGAAGTATAGGCGGGACAAGGAGAAGAATTCTGGGAAGTGGAAGGCTGAGAGAGACACTGTCAGCCTCCATGATGAGAAACAGCATGTGAAGATCCTGGTAAGCCACGAGCCATGTGGCAAGGTATAGATTTATAGAAATGGATTAATTTAAGCTGTAAGAACAGTTAGCAAGAAGCCTGCCATGGCCATGCTGTTTGTAACCGATATAAGTCTCTGTGTTTACTTGGTTGGGTCTGAGTGGCTGTGGGACTGGCGGGTGACAAAGATTTGTCCTGACTGTGGGCCAGGCAGGAAAACTCTAGCTACAGTGCTCAGCTTGCTTCCCACTTTGTATTTAATCCAGAACCCTAGACAATGAGGTGCTGGCTCCCATATTCAGGGTGGTCTTCCCTCCTCCAGTAAACCTTAGTTAGGGACTTACATGAAAGGCTTGAGAACAGCTCAACTCTTGTGTTCCCAATCTGTGAAACTGACCTTTGGATACAGCCTGAAAGGCACACCTAGACACGAGTCACTAGGCAAGTCTACGTCCCATCAAGTTGACTAGAGTAGTTACCAGAAAGACCTTCTGGAGGATTGTGATATTTCACATAAAGGCTGGTTAATTCTGAGTTGAATAAGTGTCTGTTGTTACTAATTATAAAGCATTTAAGATAGTACCTGGTCTGCAGCAGGTACTACATATAATTTAATTCCATCTATGGTTTCCTTCCTTCCTTTTTTGCTAACCCTAGCTTGGTTAGTGATGGTTGTCAACCTGATAGCTCTAGAACCACCTCAGTGACAGGACTCTGGGAATAGGGGTTAAATGTGTTACATTGATTCCGGGAAGACCTGTCCACCGTGGGTGGCACCATTCCCTAGCTGGGATTGTGGACATAAGTGGAGAAAGGGAGCAGAGTAACTGCATGCATGCATCATTCTCTGTTCCAAATTACAGATAAGACAGAACTAGCTGCTTCAAGTTCCTCCTGCCTCCTTGACGTTCTTGCTATGATAGACTTTACCCTTGAACTGTTAGCCAGAATAATCCTTTTTGCTCTTAAGTTGTTTTTATCAGAGCATTATTATCACAGTAACAGAAAAGCGACTAAGACACTGTCCATTTGGAATCCTCCACTTTCCAGCCACCAACTCCTCTCAGCATCAAAGGAGTTAAGACTCCTTCCAGGGCCAAGTGCACAAACCACGTGCTGCTCATTCTTTACAGAGGCGAAGGCCTTGATCCTTTCTTACTGTAACTACTTCAGGAAATTTGTCTCGCTAATAATGTTAATATGCCTTATTTCCACACTGCTCACGCCCCAAGCTCTCAATCACTTCAAAACACAGTGATTGAGTTTTTCAAAAGTCTTTGATTTGGAAGTTGTTATGTAGAACACCAGTGAAGTATAAATATGTTAGAATGATTTAAGGCAGTAGAGGAATTGGAATGTTTAAGGTTGTTTCAAATAATTATCAATCTTTCTGCTCTGTGTTTTCAGCAACCCCCCCCCCCTTCATTTGAAAGGGTGGCCCTCGGTAAGGCTTGGAGCATGCTATTGAGGCAGCAGAGTACCTCCCTGTTCCCCACACTGTGTAGCCTTTTTATAATTACTTCATTAAAACCTTAATGGCTCATACTGCTGCCATGAGTGGTCCAGAGTCCCAGAGATGGTCACCTGGAATGAAAAGCTTTTTTTTTTTTTTTTTTTACATGGGTTCCCAAGGTTTGGCTTTGGGAGTATGTAGCCAAGAGGGACTTTGCCCCTTAGTGGTCTCACATACATCAACAGGTTCAGATGCTGATAAGGAGATCTGGGGTGGGGTATACACCTAAGACCTCAGTACCTGGAAGGTGATGGAAGGAGAATCAGGAATCCAAGGCCAACCTGGGCTACATCAGTCTAAAACATAAATAACAACAATGAAAACAGATGTCCATTGGCAGTCTACAGCAGAATACCTACCCTGCAGTCATGATCATTATCTGAGAAACCCCTGACCCACTCATCCTCTTGACTGGTCCTCCTTCTGATGCTCCCACAACCAATTCTGTTGGATCTGTGCCAGTGTCTTAGTTTACTTTCTGTTGCTGCCATAATCACCATGACCAAAGCAACTTGAAGAGGAAAGGATTTGTTTCATCTTACAGCTTACAGTCTGCCATGAAGGAAGTCAGGGCAGGAACTAAAGCAGAGGCCATGGAGGAGTGCTGCTTACTTCTTTTCCTTGGCTTGCTCTGCTCCATTCTTATAGAATTCATGGCCACCTATCCAGGAGCGTCACTGTCCACAGTGGGCTGAACCTCCCCACATCAACCATTAAACAAGAAAATGCTCCCACTGACTTGCCTGTAGGCAAGTTAGTTAGTTGATGGTGATATTTTTCTCAGTTGAGGATCCCTCTTCCCAGAAGACTGTGGTTTGTGTCAAGTGACAAAAGAACTAACCAGTACAGCTAGACTGTCCCAAAGGTTACTTGATGATGCTTTCTCTGCCTAGATACACAACACATCCCTTCCACTTTCCACCTTGGATCCTCAATTCGAAGAGGAGGGGCACATTCATATGCAACTGGAAATTCAGGAAGGAAATAGCAGAGGACCACTTTTGGCCGAGAGAAAAACATGTAAGTCTGTCTGTTCCTACTTTACACTTCAGTTGACAGATTAAAGATGCAGTTAAAGTCTTCTCATTTCACCAGGCTCAGCCCTGGGGCTCAGACATCCATTGTTTGTGGCAATGGCCCATTCTTTAGCATCTTTTGATTTGGCTTTCCCAGCCTACACCATTTCCCTTTCTCAACCCTAGATCAAGTTCATTCCCTTCAGAAACCTGCACACACCAGCATGTGCTGCAGATCTGTTTCCAGGGGAACTCAGAAATTACCTGCATCTAGAAGAATTGGACTCAAGAAAACAAAAACATCCCAGGCCCCCACACTTTGACTTGGATGGATTGGAACAGGAGGATTCCAGGGACAAAGGGAATGAAGCCAGAGACACCTTCACATAGAAGGACAAGGTGACCTAGTTACCTGAGCACAGAATGACCAGGAGGACAGAACTACCTCAGCACAAAGGGTCTGCTTGACACGTTTGCTTTCAGCAATACAGAACCCATGAACAGGACTACCTCAGTGGAATGGATGCAGCTCACACAGTAGCTATAGCCCAGATGGGGGTGGGGGGTAGAGTTAGATGGCGAAAACACCAGAAGTTTCCATTGCTTCTGTGGAAATGGGTGAAGGCCCCAAGTTTGCTCAGCATGGAGGAACAGAGACTTGGCATGTGAAGTGAGGTTGGTAGCCTCATTTCTACCACCCCTCATGTCCCCTTGTGACACTAGCTCTCTTTCTCTCTTCTACTTGTGGAAAGCACATGAGGAAGCTTTGGGTTTGAGCTTGGCAGATCTTCACTCCTCCACTGCCTGTGTGACTCAGGCATTCACTACAAGTGTCCGAAAACCATTTCCTCTTTTATTAATGGGAAATAATAAAGCATGCAAGAGTGGATTTTCACATCTTCTGCAAAACTGTAAATATCACAGACTTAGTGTTGATAATGCTACTTCATAGAAAATGCACACTTCATAGAAGGAGCCAGGGAATGATCATTATTACATTATTACCATTACTGTTATAGTTATTATTAAATAATATTGACATAGCTTTTAATTACAAAGCATCTTCACTTGATCTTGTCAAAAACCCACCCAGCTAATTATGTCATTGTCCCTCTTTCCACAGAGAAGGACACTGCAAATAGCAAGTGGACTCTTCGGACACTTGGGTGCCGAGTGGGCACAGGGCAAGACTCCTAAGTCCATATCCCTTGCTGTGTTGCAATCAATCCCAATATACCAGGATGGGCGGCTTTATTTTGAATGATTTCTGAAGATAATTGGATCATGGTGTTCTGACTCCTTCCTTGGGGTGGTGCAGGAGGAGGGGTGCCCAGGTAGCACTCACATCATGCTGTCACCAAAAGAAGCATCGTCCTAAATTTAAGTGATGATACATGATAGGCAGTGTATTTCTGGAATGTTGTTGCATGCCGGGGTGGCAGTGGGAAGCTGAGCCTGAGGACATTTCTTTGAGTGTCATTTTGTTTATGTTAGGGAATCACATATAAGTCAAATAACAGTCATTTGGAGGTGAGACTGGCATGGCATGGTATCAGCACCAGCCAACTCCCCCTCCCCTCTCTTTCCTGTGTGTGTGTGTGTGTGTTTGTGTGTGTGTGTGTGTTTGCACACAGAGCCAGAGGACAACCTCGAATAGACGTCATCACTCAGAGAAAGTCTATTTTGTGTTTTGAGACATTGTCCCTCATTGTCTGGGGCTCTCTGATTAGACTGACTGGCAAGTGAGCCCCAGGGATCTCTACCTCCCCTCCCCAGTGCTAGGATTACAAGCATAGCTACCACTCTTTCCATGAGTTCTGGTGATGGGAACCAAGTCTTCATGCTTGCACAGCACACACAACTGAGCCATCCTTCCAGCCCCCAGGAGCCTCTTTCTTACCTAGTCCTCAAGTGCTTTGAGACTTGAGAAGCACTTAGATTCAAAATCAACCTTAAAGATGAGAAATTGTCAGTGTCCGCCAGGACAAGATGGCTTATCCCATGGTATGTCTGGGGCCAGAGCAGCATGACCTGGTTTAGCCAGACTTAGGGGTGTATGAGAAAGAGCCTGCCAATGCTCTCCAGCGGATACTCACAGAATGCACGTCTCAGGGCCTTTTGGGTTGTGGTTGTGGCTTTGCACTTGATTTGGGGGTGAGGTCTGTTCTCTCTGCCAGGTTAAGTGAGTAGCAGGCAGGAATGATGGCTGCCAGGATGATCAGACACAGACCTCTGAGGATCTGGGGCTGGATCTCTGAGCTCTGATGTCCCAGCCAAGGTGAGGCAAATCCAGGCTGCTGGTCTGTTCTCCATGGGTTGTTCTTGTGTGCTGCAACCAGGAAGTGATTAGGACATTAATATTTTCCAGAGATGTTGCCCTCAGGGAACTGACAATCTGGAAGAAGATATAAAACAAATACACTGAGATGAATCCAATATGGGGTAATAAAAGAACACTTAGCCCAAGTCCTGCTCTGCTCTGTCCTCAGTGTGTGGCACTGAGTTAAAGATGGGGGCTTCATAGACAGTACCTGCTGAGGGACTGACAGGCCTCAGTTTTTATTTGTTTGTTTGCTGGCTTGCTTGCTTGCTTCGGCTACAAGGAAAGAGAAATCAGGAGAGGGGTACTTCCTTGCAAAATAGTAGAGGGAAATTTGAGGCTGTGGAGTCCGTTCCATGATGAAGACTTGGGCAAGCTTAAGGCTACAGTAGAGCTCAGGTCCCCAGAACCGATGAGGATAGCCAGGTGGACATGGTGACTGCCTGTAATCCCAGCACTCAGGAGGCATAAACAAGGGATCTCCCAAGGTAAGCTGGCTATTGAGACTTGCCAAAATTACCAAGCTCTAATTTCAGTGAGAGAGACTCTGCCTCAAATAAAGTGGCGAGTGACTGAGGAAAACACCCAATGTCACTTCAGACCACCACACTCACCTACAAACACATGCATCTACACACTGGCACGCCCACATACATGTGAACACACTTACAGGAGTGCACTCTACATACCCATATACATGCAGGAGAGAGAGAGAGAGAGAGAGAGAGAGAGAGAGAGAGAGAGAGAGAGAGAGAGAGAGAGAAATTTTATGGCAAGCCATAAGCACTATCCAGTTGTGACTAGTAGTGGAGGATCTGATGGTACATGTGACTGGCAAGAACAAGAATAGCTCTGAGAGAATTCTCTTGAATGTTTGGGGCCCATGAACATTTCTAGTCTCTTTCTCCTATTCTCCATTTCTATGTATGTGAGTTAGACTGGACATTGGTTGCCAAGAGCTTCCATCGACTGACGCTGGGGCAACATCTACCTTGTATACTAAGTTGAGGAACATTGAGATATTTTATCTGTCCTAGGGAGAAGTGATCAATTAACAATATGTTCCATGGATTTGGTTAAGAAATAGGGGGTACATTGATCTTGCCATTATTTGCCTCAGCCCCAACTTTCTCAGCTTTCTGATTGGGCTCCATTTTCCGGTGCCATCCACCCTATTCCATACTTGCTGCTGCCACCAAAACATAAATCTGGTCCCGACACTTTCTCTCCTAAAGTTGCTATGACATTTTTTTTCTTCCCCAAAATACAGCCAAACTCTTCAGCGAGACCTTCAAAGGCCTCAGCTGTTTGACTCCTAGCTTGCTTTGAAATCCTCTCTGCCCAGAGTCCCAGACTGGATTCCAGGGACATTGACAGCATAACCAGCTTCCTCCCCAAGCACCCCCCCCCCAGTGTCTTGCTGGCCTAAATCCTTCTAGTTTTCCCTTGTGTGCTCATTTTCATCCCTGTGAAGCTGTCCTTTCTCTTCTTCAAGTAAAATTGCTGTCTTCTCCTTCATTCCCACAGCACACCACAAAGGCCCCTATCATGGCATTTATCCTCCACGAACAATATTTATTTGCTATTTACCTCCCTTATTACAGTGTGAAATTCGCAATCCACAGGACTATGTCTTATGTATATAGCTTTGTATTCACCCTTGCTACTGCTTTACATAAATATGTGCTCGATAAATATTTAAAGAACAAATAAATGAGTTGCAGAAGGCACTGGATTGGCCTGCCATGCACACAGCCCTTTCCATGTGGTTTTGCTTTCATAACCATCACCCTTGGATATGATTCACATAGGGAGGACACTCACCTGAACCAGCTAGTGTGTGCCCTGCACAGCACCCTTGAGGAGTACTCTGATGGCCAGCACTCATGTGGTAATTGTCTTCTCATTCCTGAATCTGAATCTGAGATACAGCAAAAGTTAATAGTAGAAGCAGGAAGTAAAGGCAGCTTGGTCAGCACAGACCTCAGACACTATGACTAAAGAGAGCTGCCAGGGACGCCATCCACAGTGAGCAGACTAGAGAGCATGGCCGGTGGATGCTGGATAGTAGGCACAGCCAACTCTGGTCTCCTGGGGCTGGTCTTTGGAACCATCTTAGATACTAAAGGTCTTTCTGGTTTCCATTGGTACCTTCTGGTTGCAAGAACATTTTCAAACTTCTCTATCTAGGTATTTTGATAACTATGCACTTACTTATTTCTATATTGACATTTTCAATTTCATATATGTTAAAATATATTTATCTCTTAAGAAAAGACAGAAAAACATTAAGGGGTTGATACATAGAACAAAATAAATATTTGCTAATTTAAATAAATGTTTCATTAGGACTAGTCATGATGGCCAGGAAAAAAATCCTGCATGTTTTATTCACTGATATAAGTATATCTGACATATTGTAGGTACCTAGCTAGTGTTGGTCAAATGAATGAAACACACCAAATCTAAAAGCAGGTGTGTGAAAAACGTATCCTTGGCTCTTACTTGTTCTGCTATCAAAACACTTTGCATGGCAAGAAGCAGGTCAAGATAGCTCTATAGGTTGCTTGTCACCAAGGCTGATGACCTAAGCTCCACCCCCAGTTTCTCCCACTAACCATCTCCAATGGGCAGACGTACCCCAGGCTTCACTGTAGCCAACACTCTTCTGTTGGGACAGTATCATTTGGTATTAGCTGGTATCAGCATGGAACATTATTGTCCACTGATGTCCCTCATTTCCTTGGTGATTCTTTGGGGCCATCTTGCTCTTGCCCCTGGCTTTCACTCTACCCTCTACACTGGCACTCTTGACTTAGACCTTCAGCTAACAGACCTATCCAGGGGTGATGGGACTCTTGTGTCTATTTCAGCCTCCAATCTGGACTCCCTTCTGGCTTCTATATTATTCATACTCAGCATACAGCCCAGCTTCAGCAACTCTTTCCCTTCCCCCCTCTTGTCCTATTTACCTTAACCCTTGTTGTCTTGCCCCCACCTTCCTCTTGAGCCTGGGTTCTAGAAAGACCTTAGGAGGCCAGACCAGCCTCTTCCCAGCTCATTGTGGCCTGATGGGAAGGAGATTCAGCCAGCTCTTGGCCACTTCTCTTTGCCTCATTTACTGTCCATTTCTCTAGGCCACAGGTCACACTGTGATCCTGCTTCAGTGTCATCCTAAAGCAAGGAAATGGGACTGAAATTGAACCTTGGCCAAACAGAAACTATTTTTGATCATGCTTTTGTTTTTTGAGATACTCCATAACATGTCTTGTTTGCAAAAAAGTGGGAGGACTCCAGTGTCTGCCTGATAAGGGTATCTGGCGAGCCCAGGGATCATGGGAACCCTAAGAGCGTGGCACTTCGGGGTTATGGAGCCTTGGCTGTACTCGAGGACAGAACAAGTGCTATTGAAAGATGATGCAGACCAGAGCTCAAAGCAGACACGGGTTTGTCTTGTTCTCAGAAGAAAGCCGGCTGGAAATGGGGCTGGAAGACAGGGTCAAGACAGCAAGGCCCTCCTGGCCAGCAGCCCTCATCCTCAGTCTTGTCTGCACAAACTCTCTCTGGGAAAAAGATAGAACCCAGAGCAATTCACGGGGCTGTCGTCTTTAGAATTCATCGTGATTGATATTCATCCAAGGGAGTGAATGGATTCAGGAAGGGGAGAGAGATGTCTCATCAGAGGGCCGAGTGGGCTAGCTCCCAGATTTGCTTTCTGTCCCATTAAAATCTCATTAGGACTAGTCCTTTGGGACATCTAAGATAGTCACTTTGGAAGCACTTGGGAAAGCAGATATTTGGGCAAGAAAGAGCACTCCATTTAGCTGTCTTGTACTCCCTGGGAGAAACAGCAAAGACAGCAAACAGAATCACCAGAGTGGAGAAGAACCTTGGAGGTTATCAGAGTCAACTTCTCCATTTAAGAGAGGGGACAGACACACAGAGAAGAAAGGGGACATGCTCAAGGTGGCAGTGACACAGGCATGGGGTGGGGGAGGCGAAGCAGGATCTCCCTCTGCTCTCCTGATGTTCAACCCCTTGCATTTTTCCTTGCATTCAGCCTTGAAGGACAGCCCAGGCATTGGCTAGGATGCCTGCTTCCCTTTGCTGTCCTATGGAGCCCGGGTTCCTAAATGCAGCTCCCAGGGAAGTCTCTAGCAGGGTGTCATTGCTACTGCCAGTGCTGAGCTGGCAGAGGAGGGTGGAGAGAAGTGCTTAGAAATCCTGAGCACTGAAAGGTGGCCTGTAATTGTAAAATTCCATTTCCTTTCAATTAGCAGCTGATTGCCTTTGATGAGCTGCGACATTGTTTCCTCCGTGTAGATTAGGAGTCAGAGCAGTCAATGAGCTGTGAAATTCTCTCGCTGCTGAAACAATAGACAGTGATTAAAGCGCAGCTAATCCGATCATTACAGCCAGAGCCCACTGATCATTAGCTGCTAACCAGATCCCAGAGAGCCGCTCTAGCCTGGCCAAGGCAGAGGCAGGCACCGGGTCAAGGCTACCAACATGCTGCCTCCCTCCTCCCGTGCAGGGGAGGAGCTGGGCACAAAGCAGGGTGCGACGACAGTGGATACAGGGAAGGAGCCTACTAAGGGCAGCAGGATTTCAAAGGCAGATGTCCCAGAACTGGAACCGAATCCTGCCCAAATCAAACCCAGGCTGAGGCTTAACCCTTGAGCCTGAGATAAATTATTTGTACCAAATCCTTAATAATACCTTCCGTGTGCAGTTGTTCAGAGGATTAATATTACAGCCTAGGTAAGATCCTTGGCATGATGCTCAGAGTCGGTGATAGAGTTAACTAACATTTTCAAGTGTTTGCTACGTGCCTAGCACTGTTCTCAGGGCTTTATATGGATTAACTTGTCTAATCCTCGTAACAGTCCTGACAAAATACATGCTATTATTATCTCCGTTGTTCCAAGAGGAAACAGAAGTTCACGACCTCATTCAAGATCATTTAGCCGAGGATAGTGGAGCTGGGATTTGAACCAGGCAAGCCAACACAGAGACCCCATGATGAACCACAAAAAAATCCTAATGTGTATTGCTTGTCTTTGTTGGGGCCTGAAAATTGCAAGTTTTGCTGTGTGAGAGAATTTATCAGAAATGGGGATCCCCATGCAGATACCCAGGTTCAAGCCATGGAAACTGACTCAGTAGGTAAAGGACAGGTCAATGTGTATTGATTACAGAGCTAAGGTAGTAGCCTGGGACCTTATTGGAGAGATACCACATGTTCTGCTGTGCATGGGACCTGTCTGTCCAGGACCTGCACCCTCCTGTATGATGCTACCTCATCCAGTCAGGAAGCCAGGCCCTGATGAAGAAAGCTGCAGGTGCACTATCAGAGGAGAGGAAGGGGGAGGGGAAACAAGTGCTAGAGCCCTGTGTGTTAGTGTTTGGAATTCTGCCCCTTCCCTTACTGGAGTGGCCATTTAAATCATCAGCTAAAGCAGATTCAATGAAAGGGGGAAAGTGTCTGTCTTCCTGGGACTGTGCTGCGCAGGTTAGGCACATTGCTAGGGCCCTGTTTACCTCCTATACTTGTCACCTCTAGTACCGAGGTCTGCTCACAGCAGATTATCTGCGGAGCCCATTAGTCTAAGCACACATGCCAGTGGAGGTTCCTGCCCACAAAGCAGCATCAACTGATGACAGACAGGGAGTCTATAGATAATGCCCCCAGTGGTCTTGCCTATAGGGCTGAGCAATAACCAAACTGCGTTGTGCTCCATCTCCAGAGTTGCTGCAAGGCTGAGCTCTATGTACCATGTACATGTCTTGTTGACTCTATTTGCACTTTCTTCTCTCCCATCACAGCTCCTTTTACTTATCCTTTTGTCATCATATTTGAGCTCAGAAAAGTCATTTATGAGCTATGTGACCTTGGGTCTGTCTTGAAATGTCAGTTTTCTTAAGAGTAAAAGGGAGTGACTGGGGAGATGGCTCAGTGGATAAGAACCCTTGCTGAGCAAGCATGAAGACCCAAGTTCAGACACCAGCACCCACATAAAAAGCTGACCATGTTCACATGCACCTATAACCCTAGCACTGTGCATAGGTAGAAACAGGAAGATCCCTGGGGATTGCTGGCCAGCCAGCCCACGTGGAAAGTTACAAGCTCCAGGTTCATTGAGAGACTCTATCTCAAAAGAATAAGGTGGAGAGCCGTAGAGCATCCTCCTCTGGCCTCTGCATGGATGTGCATGAGTGAATGTACACACAGACACAGAGAGAGAGGGAGGAGGGGGTCAGGAATAACAAGAACATGTAAAAATATGAATACAGCAATCACTCGGGTCTAATGCAATTCTGTTAGTATTGTTATTTCTCCTGTGATAGTAACATTGGGAAACTAGGGCTCGAACCTAAAGGCATCTTTTCTCTGCTATCCTGCATCTGTATCCTGTCACTCCTCTGGATTGTTGCAATAGTAAATTTCAGGGATTGTCTACTCTCAGCCTCTCATACCCCAAGTGGCATTTCCGCTGTGGCCAGGTTGCTGACTCTTTACTTCATTGCCCCTGTCATCCTGCTCCATAATGGGCGTGTGCTAGGCTCTGAGAAATCTCAACATATTGTTTCCTGCTTGCTTTGGGAAATGATTTTGGGATAGCCACTACTAATGAGCACACACAAGATTTGCCATCTGCAGAAGCCTACGACAAATGTTGAAGACCAACACACATCTGTGAAGTCCGGAGTTGATCATCCCCCTTTCCAGATCCTTCCATTGCTGCCTCTGAACAAGTCCCAGTGTCACTGCCAACAGGTCTGCTGACACTGCTTTTGCCAGAGGCCCCTCCCTCCAGAGAAAACAACACAGACCGCCCCCCGCCCCGTGGGGTTCACCCATATTCTATACTTGCCTCAAAGGAAACAAATGAGAGATGCAGTCGCCTACTCCTTCGCATTCTTTTTGCCAAGCACAGTTGAACAGCTGATTTCAGTCATTTCTACCTATGGTTTCCTCCTTAAAGCTAATTAGTTTCTTTTCAAGTAATTGCAAATAGTACATTTTCCAGGCCCTTGGAGTCAAGGCTGACAACTAGCTGGCTGGAGTGGGCTCTTATCAATAGTTCAAGGAAATTAGACATGCAAACATCCCACCAGGGCCCTGAGGGTTGCTTTGACTTGTTTAGAATAAATGGCTCATGGAAGGCCCAGAGCTCTTTTATGAATGGACCTGCTCATGCCAAGTCTCTGGGATGTGGTGAGGCAATATAAGAGTGAGGAAGTTCTAGAAGCATCAGTTGGACTTGGCTCCATGTGAGGCATCATGCTTTGTGACCTGACTATAGTCACTGGATAGGGGGAGGGGATGGAGTGGAGGCAGATGGGTACCAAGAGAGTGGGAAGAACTCTCTTTAGGGTGTTAGAGGTGGAAAGATGAAGGGTGGGTGTGCTTCCTGGAATAGGATACATTATCTTCACCACCACCACCACCACCAAGACCTCCTTCTCCTCCATCATCATCATCATCCATCTCCATCAGTGAGCCACTGGCCAGTCACAGTACCCAGTCTCCGAGAACCAGAGAAGCACCCTGCCTGTTTAGCTCTCAGCTCAATCTTGGGGTTTTGATGAGTACTGATTTTCTGACCTACTATGAATCTGGCTTCAGATTCTGAGATGGTATCTTTTTCTTTTTCTTTCCCTTTAGCCTTTCTGTCTCTGCCGCTGCTGTTGGGTTTGGCCTCAGAACAAGTGGAACAGAGCCCCAAGGCTTCTCAGCTCATCACCACCAATCAATTCGCCTGAGTCCCTTTATTACAATACTCATTTCCAGCATGCTACAGCTTGGATGTGAACTGTTCTCGCAGACTCAAGGGTTTGAATGATTTCTCTCCCCAGCTGGTGGTACTTGTTGGGAGGCTATAAAGCCTTTAGGAGATGGAGCCTAGCTACAGTATGGAAGGGCCTTGAGCTTTACAGCCTGGCCCACTTCCTAATCTGCTCAAAAGTGAGAAGCAGCCCCAGGCTCCTGTTGCCATAGCTAGAAGCTGTTCCACCACCATGTCTCTCCTGCCACGATGGACTACACCTTCAAATTGAGAACCAAAGTAAACTCTTCCTTCGTTAAGTAGATTTTTGTCAGGTGTGTGGTCACAACAGAGAGAAAAATGACTCAGGATACAACATAGATGCATTCTTTCGAGGTTTGGTAAATGTGAAGTGTGACTCAATCTTAGTGCCAGAAGATGGAGGTGCTCACAGGGTGCATCATTTTCATGGTTGCTATAGACAAGAATGTCTCTTTGCATTTTCCTGCTTTGAAGGGCCCCCAGTTCCCTTAGCTCATGACCATTCCTTCCAAATCCAAACTAGGAAGCTTCAGGCCTGGTCCCTTGCACCTCCTTTGCCTTAAGCAGTTGTATCTTCCTTCAACTGATGTCCTCTTCCATGTCGAAAGGTCTTTATGATAATTTTGTGCTCGGGTGAATAGTCTAGAAACTAATCTCTAGATATGCCGGGGAGCAGCCTTAACTCCCTCGATCTACAAACGGAAGCCTCTAATCATCATGAGATGTAACAAGTTTGCAGGTACTTGAGATTAGGATGAGAATGTATCTGGGGAAGGAAGACAATAACATGCCTCTCACCATCTTGAATTCTACTTCCATATCTGTGTTTGCTGGCACCCAACCCTATGACAGCTGACACATACTCTGACCTATGGACAATTTGTGTGAGCATGCCACTGGGGTCAACTTTTCAGAAGACAAAGAGGATCTCATGATGGCAGCTTTCATTCAGCACATCTAAGGTCTCATCTGTTGTCATGTGTCACTGAGTTTGATGTTTCTAACTAGTTGTTATTTCATGGTTTACATCTCTCTCATCTCACTCCTCCATTCCTCCATTGACATTCTGCAAAAGCGTCTTAAACATCTGCTGGTTCAGATGCATTACCCACTCTCCTTACTCTAGCTCCTGGGGAAAGGACTAAGAGCCCACCTGCTGCTGTTTTTCAACTAACTTGCAAAAGTTGAGCCTGGGTCCATTCATTTCTTTGGCAAATGGTCCTATTCCAATCCCACAGCATTCTTTACCCAGAAAATTGCATTTCCCTTCCACTTGATTATGCATATTCCCACTCTTTCCTCCACTAATCCTTCCTTCACATAGCAGCTAGAATAAATATTAAGAATATATCAATTATACCCAATTAATCCCTCACATCTGTTGACATCCCATTGCCTGCCTATGAGATAAAATCCACATGCTTTGTCCTTGTTTATAAAGCCCCATTGCAGCTGGTTACACCTGTCTCTATGACCTCAGAAAAATGTCACATTTTCCCTTCATTCACCACATATCAGCCTTCTTTCTAGTCCAGAAATAGCCCCCTTCATCTCCATATCTGAGCCTTTGTGGTAATTGTTCTGTCTTGCCAGAGCCCCTCCCCCATGAGATGCTCAGGGATGGCTCTTTGCCATCACCCATTCAGCACACCTGCTCTTATTTTCTCTACAGCACTTATTCACTTTGGGGCAGTATTAGTGGATTTCCTTATGGGTGTGAGGCCTATTGTGTTAGTTAACCTTGCAGTGCTATAATCACAATACCTGGCAGAAGCAGCTTAAAGGAAGAAAGATTTATTTTGGCTCATGGTTTCAGAAGGCTTTATATTATATTATATTATATTATATTATATTATATTATATTATATTATATTATTAATCATATTTAGACAGGATATATTTAGCCCTGGCTAGCCTGAAACTTACTGTATAGATCATGATGCCCTTGAACTCACAGATATCTATTGTCTCTGCCTCCCAAGTGCTGGAATTAAAGATGAGCACCATCATGGCTGGCTCAACATTTCAGAAGATTTCAGTCCCATCATTTGGGGGCCTGAGGTGGGGGTAATTTCAGATTCAAACCATCCCACCTGGTTTACCCTACAGTGTCTGAGCTTAACGGGAATGCTTTGATTTCTCTTGGTCCCTACTCAGTCTCTGTCTATTGCAAAACTTGGTACAGGATGCTCAACAATGTTTGAGAAGTGAGAGTGGTTCTCAATCTTGGTTTCCAGCTAGAATTACCTGTAAGAATCCCTGCCCTGCCCAGACCACCCTGGGCATAGGGTGCAGATATGGGCACTTTGTAAAACCTCTCAAATAAGACATCTGGAGCTATGAACCAAGCATTCAAAGAACAGAGCCCATCTGCAGCAGGCCAGTCTACGACACCTCCCTGTACTTTTATATTTCAACTCAAGAGAGCAGAAGAATGCCACTTGCTTCCTCTAGAGCTGGGATGGAAGTATCTATGCCTGGCTCCGTCTGAAGCCATGTCAGCTTGTCAGCCACCACTGTATCACCACTCCAACTACATCACAGAAATGGGAGCTAAGCCAACTGGACCAGGAGAGAGGATTGAGACAGACATGTAAGAAGAGGGCAGGTGATGTGGGAGCCAGCCACTGGAGCCTGTGTATCTCACACCACATAAGTCCTCTCTTGTGCTCAGGCTGGGCACTATTAGGCTCTGTCACCTGCCACTAGAAGAATCCTGACCAATACTCCACCAAGCAAACAAGTGTGGGTCTAGAAAAGAACGGAATAGAACCCAGAGACAGAATACTAAGGCAGTGCCTTAATCAACAGATCGGCAATTCCAGTTATAGGCTGTTGCTAAACTAGAAATAATCCTTCACATTGCTTATTTCAGTAAAACACCAGCATGTTTACAAAGGGTTGCTGTTAGGCATTTCCACAGATGAATGAGAAGTGTTAGATCACTTATGCTTAATACAGGGAACAAATTAGCCATGGAACTGTCTGTGCATTCAACACACACACACACACACACACACACACACACACACACACACACCAGTACAAATAAAGATATATTTAAAACAAACAACTGTAATGAGATTTTGGCAGGTTTGTAAGATTTCTTTAACAAGTTCATACATGTATGTGTATTACAAATTCTGTATCAACCACCAGTTACCCCTTTACTATCCTTCCCTCTCTCACTGCACTCTTTCTTCTTCCCAGCAAGTCCCTGCTCCTGCTTTCATGTCTTTTGTGTATGTGTGTGACCTACTGAATGTGACTGGGGTGACTGACATGGGCATGGGTCTGAGGTTATTTACTGAAGCAAGGGCCACTTACCACCACTGAAGAAAACGGTGGCTTCTCCCCACACCAACCATTCAGAGGTGAGTGGGGCCTCATGAGTCCCTCCCCCAACCATGATGAAATGTTTATAGGTCCAATCGTGTGAGATAACCACAGGTGCAATGAATTCCTGGGATGCAAAAGCCATGTCATGTCCTGAAGGATACAGCTCTCCTGTCCATTTCCTGTCTCTTACGTTCTTTCCCTTACCTCTTCCACGATGTTCTCTGAGCCTTGAAGAAGATGGTATCAATGCTTGATGTGACTCAATAGTCACTTATTCTTGGCATTTGAAGAGTTATGAGGCTCTGCATTTGCTGCCTTCCACGGCAAAAAAATACAAGCTTTCCTTATGGAAGCTGACAGCAGCATTAATCTATGGCCATCAGCATTAGAATTTAGAAGATAGTTTGCCACCATGTCCATTTAACAAAACAACAGTAGTAGCCCCTCACCTGGGGCTCTTGGCCAATGATTCATAGTACCAGTCATGAATTCCCTTCTGTGGGGCAGGCCTTAAAGCCAAACGGAGAGTAATTGGTTACCTCCACAACATCAGACCACTCCTGCACCTGGTATGCCAAATAGGCTTTTAAAGGTAAAATAAGCTTTGAAAACAATGAGTATCCATGGGCATTTCACATATCTTTAGTTTGGGTTACCCCTACTCCTTACCTCCTCCTCTCTTCTACCCTTCTGCCACCAAAGTTATTTTTTTTTAAACTCCCAGAAATGTGATGTTCATTCCCCTACCCTTCCTGTGTGCTTTAAATATGATTCATCATGTAGGAATTCTGAGTTTTGGCTTGTGTCTTAGATGATAAAGTATATAATCAAAAGCAACTGAGGGAGGATGCTTTACTCTCCGGTCACACTCCATCACCCAAGGAAGTCAGAGCAGAAACTCAAGGCAGGAACCTGGGGGCAGGAACTGAAGCAGAGGCCATGGAGGAATGCTGCTTACTAGCTTGTTCCTCCTGGATTCCTCAATTTGCTTTCTTATACACACCGGGACCACCTGCTTGGGAATGGCACCACCCATAGTGGACTGGGCTCTGCCATACCCACCATAAATCAAGAATAATGACACCACAGACTTGCCTACAGGCCTATCTGATGGAGGCATTTTCTCAATTTAGGTCCCTCTTGCCAGATATATCTAGGTTTGTGTCAGGTGGACAGAAACCAACCAGCATAGCTTGCTACTTGGTTTCCAATAGGATGTTGGTGAACATGGTGTAGGGAACAATTTGAGTGTCTATGGTCACCATGAACAGAATAAGCCAAGCAGGAGGAGCACCTCGAGTGGAACTGAACACAAAGCACAGCTTCAGTCCATGTCCAGGATAGGTCATCTCTCACTCATTCTTATTCTCACATGAGTGGGGATAAACCAGTTCATTGTTAGCTGAGATATTTTGCACTCAGTAAGGCTGAGGCATGAGGATTGCAAGGCCATCCCAGCTGAAACAGTGAATCTGGGGCTAGCATGAACTACAGTGTGAGGCCCCCATCTTTAAAATACAGAAAGAGTAGTGAAGATTTTCCAAAGTTCATTCTGAAAACCAAAAGTCAAAAAGGAAAGCATTCAGATAAGAAAATAAGGATGGAAAGTTGGATGTCCTCTTTGGTAGCTCCCAACCTTATATATTTTGGGGCAAGGTCTCTGAACCTGGAGCTTGAACCTGGTTCTTGAACTTTGACTAGTGTTGCTTGCCAGCTTGCTTCAGGGATTCCTTGTCTCAGCCTCCTGAGTATTGGGATTACAGGCAGGCCACCACACCCACCTGTCTTTAAGTGGGTTTTGGAAACCCAAGCTTGGTCTTTATGTTTATGAACTACCCGATGAGACATCTCTCCTGTCCCCACTTGATCAATTCTTAAAGCTGTTGGTGGATTTAAAAATTAAAAAAAAAAAAAACCCATGAATTGGCTTATAAATTTTACTGAGCTGGAAATTAAAAAGTGATCTTTAGTAGATGTGGGTGAAATGAAGGAACCCACAGAAAAGGTTGGGGTACATGGAATGTGCATGCAGTGATGAGGTAGCTCGGAAAAGGAGTGATGTCCCCACTCCCTATGGTAACAGCAGCATTATCCTATGCAGTCCACTCACCTGTGGAGTGCCTTCTCCAGAGAGGACAGTGAGATGACAGGGCATGATGGCTGCATCGTGAATCTTGAAATCAAACAGCTATGGATTCAAATCCTCACTTTGGGAATTATACAAATTATGCTGCTGAGCACATTAATGTGTCTGTTTCTTTACATTTATAAAATAGAAGTAGAATCTACCGAGCAGTATTACCATAAGAAAAAAAAAAAAAACTGAGGTAAGGTCTAGAAAGCACTTAACACAAGACCTGTCAGGAAATAAGAGACCGTGGAATGTGGACTCTGCTCCCTTCTCTGAGAAATACCTCCATAGCTAAAACACCTCTTCATGCATTGAGGAATTAACACCACTGTTAAGAGATTAATTCACAGCACTGCACATGAAAACAGTGATTCTGAGCACGGCAAAAAACTGTAATTAAAGTACCCAGTATTGTTTGATTACAGGGTTGACTTCATTCTCTTTAGCACTTTGTAGGTAGGGAGGGAGCGGCAGGCTAGAGGCTAAGCATGGCCTTATTTTCTGAGAGATTCCTGACTACTTCCCAGGGCAAGGAGATGGTTATTCTTCTTGTCCATTGAAAAGTCTGAACCACAGTAGAGATGGGGAGTAGAGATGGGAGGGAAGGAAAGAGAGAGAGGTTGAATGACTTACATTTACTGAACAGCTCCTAATGTCCCTGGCCCTTTAATATTCATTCATACTTTATTATCCCAGAAATCCCCCTCCAAAGCTCAGTACCTTCTGGTCACAAAAAGGACAGACACACACAGATCAATTCAGGGAGCATCTTAAGATATCCTTCCTAGTAATAGATAGTACTCCCACCCATTGGTTCCTACTGGAACCAATCCAAGTCCATTGTTAAGAGGCCTTCTCCTACTTAAGGCACCAAATTTGAAGTTATTTAATAGGCAACACTTTAAAGTACTTTAAATGTTATAACAAAGATTATTAGATAGCTATTAATCCTATTGTTTTCTTCCTTAACTGATAAAACCCAAGGTTTTGTTCTGAGTATCCAATCAATGTGTCCAGTCATAGGTAATTATTCCCCAGTGTTTTGTTTTTTGTTTTTGTTTTTTGTTTGTTTTGTTTTTTCAGCTGAGGAGACTCAAGTGATCTAAGAACACACACTAGAATTACTAGGGAATTTCCAAGCTACTGAGTCACCTGAGAGATAAGAGTATACAGTCTCCTTCCCTCCACATTCCCTCCTACATCTTGTCTAGAAAATGTACTGAGAGTTGGTATCTGGCCACCATTATAATCCACAATGCTCAAGAGATGACTTTGCAAATGGCAGTGAGCACTAGCGACAGTACAGCAGAAACTTAACTGGCATATCAGAGCCTTTGAGGAAAGCGGCCAGTGACAGACTGACAGCTTTTAAATCTTTACAAACAGAGTGAAGGAAGCCTACAGTAAGTTTTATGTCAGTGTTGCAACTGAACACATCCTGTCACCCCTACAACTTCCTGTTGAATCTTTCTGTTACTTCATTTTCTGTTGCTATGATAAAATGCCACGACCAAATCAACTTATGGAAGAGTTTATTTTGGCTTATAGTTCCAGAGGGATGAGTCCATCATGGCTAGAAGGCATGGCAACAGGAGCTGAGAGATCACATTTTCAATAGCAAACAGGAAGCAGAGAGAAAGAGAGAGAGAGAGAGAGAGAGAGAGAGAGAGAGAGAGAGAGAGAATTGGAAGTGAAGTGAAGCTATAAACCCTCAAAGCCCTCCCCCAGTGACATACTTCCTCCTTCAAGGCTGCACCAGGTCCCCAAACAGCACCATCAACTGGGAAACAAGTCTTCAAACACCTGAGCTAATGGGGGACATTTCCCATTCAAACCACTACAATCCTTTAGTATCCTATGAGGCTGCATACACTCTTACTCCCCAGCATTTCATGTGAGATCACTGGCACTGTGCAATGAGGCCCCTCCCACCAGATCAGTGAGTGGGTAAGTCACAGAGTGATTTGACCTCCATCCAACTTCTGCAACACCAGTGCTCTTAAAACTCATATTAGCCTGTGCATCGGACTCAACATCAAAGACTGTTTTCCCAAGCTGGAGAACTTTCATGTCTCAGTGGAATTTTCCTTCAGAATCAAACTTTTTTTTCTGATGGCTTGAGCTCTATTTGCATCTGGCACGAGGTTAGTTTTTCATTTTGTAAGAAATAACATTCTAATGGGTTTTCAAGGGCCCAGTAGACTTGTTAGCCATTCCCTGGCTGCCGCAGGACAAACTCATTAAAAACATCTGAACAAAACCAACAGAACTTGAAGGGCAACAAGAAAAAGAAGACACTCTGTGGGCGGGGTTAGAGAAGCCGTGCAGTACACTGCAGATACTGAAGGTCCTCTCACCCTACTGGGGCTGAGCTCTGTACCTTAGGCATGTCACCTGTCTATATCCCAGGGTCCCATAGTCTGGAAACAGTAGTCACAACTGCTTACTCATTATTGTCAGAATTTCAATCAATAAGAAAATTTGGATGTCCTTAGCATTTTCTCTTAGTGAGGTTTCTCCCTCTGCAGACAAGAAGTTTGCTAAGCAAATGAATGAAGCAAATAAAAATTGGAGGAAAAGCAGTAACCGAACTAAAGAGGGCCAATGATTTTTCAGCCTTGGAAAAGTACCAATTACGGTAAACTTTGGTGTAGCCAGGGTGCTCCCTGTTGATGCTTACTATGTGTTGCTTGGATCTGTAAAATGGGGATAACCACACTAGCATCTCAGGATGGTGAAGTCACTTTGAGATGCACTTGGATGCTTTTAGCAGCTTCTGGGACCCAAGACTTATCTTCCAGTTCTCTCTCAGTTTCTGCATCATGGTCTATAGAAGATACACAGACCGTTTTATTTAAAAAAATAAAGTAGGAAGAAAAGCATATGTCTTCTGTTGCCTCCAACAACCTGTGTACAGAGAAGAAAGCATTGGCCCCAGTATTTTTCCAAATTCTGGCAGGGTTCTAGGGTTTTTTTTGGGGGGGGGGCAGGAAGTACCTGTCACTTAAATCCCTGTGTTCCAGTTTTTAATCCCTGGACCATATCAGGGGAAGCACAGCACAGCAGGAACAAGCATGGGCTCCAAACTCAGTAGGCTTCTTTCAATCTTCAGTCTTCATCTATGGCAGTGCTTCTCAACCTTCCTAACACTGTGACCCTTTGACACAGTTCTTCATGTTATGGTCACCTCCGACCATAAAACTTTGCTACTGTATGACTCATAATGTAAATATCTGATATGCAAGATATCTGATATGTGACCCCCAAAGGAGTGGAGACCCACAGGTTGAGAACTGCTAATCTATGTGATCATGTGAGTTGAATATTTGCAAGGCAGAACTGGTGATCATGGGATAGTTGGTGATGCTCAGATGTCAATCAGCCAGATAACACATGTGAAGGGTTAGAGCACTGACTGTCTAGACATCACCAAAGTTAGCAATAGAAACTATTAGTGCGGGGTCTGTGTGGGCTTTCTTCCCTTCTGGACTCCGCATCTTGAGAACCGGTAGCAAAACAGCCTTCATAAGAAAGGAGTGGAGAGAGGCCCCAAAAGGAGTCCTAAAGATAGTTTGGTAACCTTCTGTGAACAGATCATAGCTGAAATGTTGGAGCCTGCCCCGTAGACCAGGCTTAAAGTCTTTATTTCTCCAATGATTAACTGATTCAGTGACCTTGGACAAGAGCTTAGGGCCTCAGAATGCCCATGGAGGTCAAAGTGTGCCTCTGAAGTTTGCTAACTGAGGAGTTAAAGGCAAGTAAAAATGTTTAGCTGTGTAGACAATGGCTAAGGCTGGCTGGACCCACAGGCTGCTTAGAGGAATGGCCAACACAAATCCATTTAGGGAAGGCTTGCATCAGGTGCCACCCACACCCTAATAACTTACAGTGATGGACCTTGGCTTTGTTGATCTGCTTGGGGCTCAGATGGGCAGGGAGGGGGCGTGTCTGACTCTTGATCGACAAATACTATACAGACTGGTTTAGCCTCCTTTGCACAATTGCTTTAAAATAAGATGCTGCTAGGTGAATTCTTAAGACAAAACTAAATGGAGATTGAGAGTACTGGGTACTGAGCTGATAGGCTTCACTGAAAACCAAGAACCTGGCAGAACATGTGATCTGTCTTTCACATTGCTGGGAAGGAGAAAAATGTCCATAGTCTGGGCTCACTTTGCCTGCACACTCAATTCACAGCTCTTACTGCATCCAACCCCACCTCTCAGAGGCAGGCATCTGGCAGAGGTTCTGGAGCACTTTCCTGGGCTCCAGATAGAGGATCTGGCAAAGAGCGTAAAGCACCCATATTGGCATCCAGACTGTGTGTCCCCAGGAGCTGAGAATCTGTCATAAATGATTTAATCTAAATAGGAAGGCCAAAGAGATATTTGCATACTATTGTTAGTGCAGCATGGCGCCTTGATTTAACAGAATGGCCTTTTGTTCTTCTCCCTGTATGGTTCTGCCTGCCTGGAAGGACCTTCTGAATCAGCACACTGTACATTCAGCTGTCAAGAGAGACCCAACCACCACCGGCCCTTTCCACAAAGCCTTCCCTGGTCCCTCCTCCAACACACCCAGTGCCAACCCCAATCAGATGAAAGAGGATGAAATTCATCCAGTATTGTGATGCTTGGGCATCATTTCTGTTGTCCCATTTATGTCCTTTTCTGTAAAATGGGCATAATGGGGCTATACATCTCATGAAGTTGAGATGGGAATTTGGACCAGTGCGTGACATATAAACCAAGCTCAGTCGTATTGTCAACAGACATGACTGGCTGTGACATATGTGATCTCCTCATCTCTTAGCTGCTGAGGCAGGCACGTGGCCTTAGAACCCAATGATATCCAGGGAAAAAAAAGAAGAAGAGTGTTTGGTAAATGAGTGCAGGAGAGATGGGAGCCAGCAACAAGAGCAATCACTGAGCCAGATGGCATACTGTTCTCAATCCCTCTACCTGCCTGGGCCACCTAATACTACTAAGTGACCATTGTTCAAAGCCAGTCAAACTCCACTTCCACATTGTCTTCAGGCAGCCTCAGCTTCAAGCAGTAGCCAGAGCTGAGATGCACAGGCATACAGCACCAAAGAAGGAACTTCATCGAAGCTGCCCCAGGGGCTCTGTTCCTTTGGGGGACTGGTACAGATGGATGGAACCCATGCTCCTGGCAACAAGGCCTGGTGTTTCTGCCATCTCAGTCGCGCTTTGGGCATCCATTAATGAGCACAAGCTTTTCCGTTGTCTCTTGAGTTTCTCAGCGTGGACCTGCATCATGGATGTCAGACTACGAATTTCTTATCATGTTTATATTTAATAAGTGAATCGCCCTGTTTTTTTTTTTTTTTAAAGTCAGCTTTTAAAAATACTGTGTTTGAACATCTGTCAAGGGCTGGGGATTAGCTGAATAGGCGCTGCATGCCAGGATATTATATTCTCTCTTATCTTTTATACTGTAATTATCTTGATCCTCAAACAACTCAACACCAGTTACAACCACTTTCACAGACTTGTTGTTGCTGCAAATTCAAAAAATTATTTTATTTGAATCTAAATTAAACTGATATGTAACAAGGTTTTTTTTTTCATGTGAAGTCTCAGAAAAAAAAAAACAGTATCTGCAGATGATTAAAAAACAGTAAAACATGGACAATTTCAAAGTTTATTTCAAAAATAAACTCATGAAAATTCATCTAATTATGTAGCAGTGTACCAAAAATAATCTTTTCCAAACCTAAACTCGTTCAACAAAACACACAGTCAGCTCAGCCAAATGAGAGGAAACCTGTGTTTATGCCACTGTTGCCCACCCTCTCCCCTGGCTGCTGGAGTGGGCACCAGAGCTTGGCAGCATTCAGAAGCCCATTGGTGGCTTCTGTGTCCTGATGTTTTGCTTTTGTCCTTTCTGATGAGAGAATCGCTGGTCACAGGGATGGACTCTGTGGCCGTTCCTGAGAGTGGCCCTGCTCTCAGTGGTACAGCATTGGGGGGAGAAGATGGGAGGCATGGACTGTCAGGAACTTAGAGACACCAAGAAATCACACACTGGAGCACACAAACACTTTCTGTTCCCTCCTCTTCCGGCTGATAACAACACTCAGGAAGACGACTGCTCTCGGAGCCCTCAGGCTGGGTCAGGCATGTGCGTGAGCCTCACCTTCACAGCATCAACAGAGCCATGGTAACAACTAGGAGCTGTTTCTTATCAACCCCTGCTTTACAGATGTGAAATTGAGTTCAGAGGTGAAGAGCTGTCAAAGTCATTAGCGGAGGCTTCAAGTGCTCCCCCTTTTTTCCCCCTAGAGCTGAGGGCCGAACCCAAGGACCTGCACTTGCTAGGCAAGCACTCTACCACTGAGCTAAATCCCCAACCCCAAGTGCCCTCTTCTTAAATTGCTATGTTCCACAGTGCCGGCTCAGCCCGACCCACCTTTAAGAAGGCATTCCTGAGAGTCACAGCCGTCTTGTTCTCAAAAAAGTTCTTGCCATTCTGTGTTGCCGCTCCCAGCTGAAATGGAAGAAACTGAAGACACAGCAAAAACTCAAGAACCATCATGAAATATTATTATTCTATTGGCCAATACCTCCCGGAGGAGAAGGGAGTGTGTTTATTTTATTCGTATTGATGGTCCCCGGAACTCCTGTAATCGTTTCTCTGACTGTGTTTGACTTAGAGGAGAGACTATTAATGTGCGGGAAGTAGAATGATAACAGGGGCTTCCTTCCTGTGAGGTGGAAGTTGCTTACACTTTCTTTGCGAAGAGAAAACTAACTGGTGAGAGCAGATGAGAGAACAAGCCCAGCGGGCACGTGTCATCAAGGAGGCTAATTAGCTGCAAATTGGCCACCTATCAATACTATCTGTTGGAATTGTCCCTCTCTAGGCAGCAGACGTTAGCTTCTGGTCTCAGCACCGCAATTTTGTAGCTGTGTGAATCTCTCTGAATTTCTTTCAGAGACGAACCATAATGATCCGATGCTGCTCTTCTCCCAATCCTGTTGTGAAGATTCCCAAGTCCAGAAAGCTCCATCATAGACAGTGTGAAATGTCATGACTGCCCTTGCCTCTGACAATGAGAACTAAGAAGCAAGGTGGCCTCAGCACAGGAGACAATAAGGAGAGGCCAAATCGTGAAGGAAGAAGGCTCCACAGTGCACGAACAGATTCCTGAAATCAGCCATTTCTATCAGTCTCTAAGTTCCTAGAGGCCCAGAGTATCCTGGGAAGTCTCGCTCTTGTCACTTGCCTCCAGGAATGAGGAAGAATCTCAGTGAATATTCTAAAACTCAAGGTCATTGTTTTCATGGCAATGTATGAATTGGGATGGACTTTTGTTTTGTTTTGTTTGTTTGTTTGTTTTTTGAGACAGGGTTTCTCTGTGTAGCTTTGCACCTTTCTTGGAACTCACTCTGTAGACCAGGCTGGCCTCGAACTCACAGAGATCCACCTGGCTCTGGGATTAAAGGCGTGCGCCACCACTGCCCGGCAGGGATGGACTTTAAATACAGTTAAAACCCTAAAACTCACTTCTCTCCCACCCCACCACAAATCCACTGAAGTCACCCGGAAGACTTTGCAAAGTCCTGTGGCCTGTGCTGTTGGAAGTCTGCTCTGACTTGGGGTGAGGGTGAGAGTGAGGATGGAGCTGGGCTGCAGGAAGCAGGTGATGGACTCTATGCCTCCTGGATGCCAAAGGCAGAGTTTTCCATTTCAGAAGTGGAGGACCTGGGGTTGTCTGGCAGCAGACTGGTCCCACCTCCCTCAAATTCCTTGACACCTGCTTTCCAATGTCTCTCTCGCTGGTGACAGTCTCCTATCTCAACATTCCTTTATTAACCCATAAACAGCCTTCACCCCTGTCATTTGTCTGGTCTCTAGACCATCAGCCCTTTTTCTTTTTTCTTTTTTACATTCTGTCTCTCTTGCCTTGGCAAAACTCTGAATCTCCTTGCTCCTCTGTTTACGGATATCCTTTTATATACCTTCCAGAATCTGTGTGTGTGTGTGTGTGTGTGTGTGTGTGTGTGTGTGTGTGTGTGTGTATGTGTGTGTGTGTGTGTGTGTGTGTGTGTGTGTGTATGTGTGTGTGTGTGTGTGTGTGTGTGTATCTGGTGGTGTTAGAGTGATCAACAGAGGGAGGGACAAGAAAGAGCAATGTGGCCGGGGTGGGGGGGGGGTGGGAGAGGGAGAGAAATATCACATTTGCTCTCACATGTGGGATGGAGAATTAACACGCACAGCAAGACGACATCAAAGCAGAAGAGGAATGAGTCACCGGGGAGGAGGAAAACCACTGGAGGGGACAAGATGGGAGTGAGTGTGAACAGATCACAGTAATTGTATAATGCCAATATTATGATGAGACCCATTGATCCATACACTAACTAAAAGTGATTAAAAAATAAACAGCAGCAAATATAAAATAAAACAGAATGCTTAGCATACTATCTGACACATGGTGATTAAAAGAATTGACAGACAACCAATTAAAGCTTAAAAAAAAGACATCTTTGCATCTAGCAAGGGGATAGTTCACAGAACTAATGATGAGGGGAGCAGGAAGTAATGTACACACATGCAATAACACAAAATAAGAATAGAAAAAAATCTACATTACATTACATAAGTTACATTAATCACCTGTCAAAAAGCACTCTGATGCCCACCATCCATTCCCAATGAGGTCCACTCCAGGGACTCTTGTGTGAACTAGTATTCACACTTACGTTGAAGATTCTATAAGGATAAATGAAATGATGGTTGTGAATTCGAGGAGTTAGAATGTTGCAGGTCCATAGTCAAGTTGTCAGGGACTATCTTTAGTCCCTGTAGTAGCCATGTATTATCCGGCTCTGTAGCATACCTAACCCTCTTTTAACTGACAGGTAAAAGCATTGTAATACATTCTCAGGAGATGGGTAGCTTCCACCAATCCAAAGACTAAGGATGCACCAGATAGTATGTGAAGCCTATAGCAGAGACTTCACACTTTGCTATAGCTGTCTACCTGCTGCCCACATAATGTATTGCTAAAAGGCCTTAACTTATGACTTTCCTTTATTCTATGACTATAAAACTCCAGGTAGTTGCTGCCATGTCAGAACCTGTCTTTCAGGGCAACCCAAATCCATGTTCCTAGGCCATAGTATTTGGCTCAGAATAAACGTGTTCTTACTCCCTTTGAGGTGAGAACTGTGTTTTGAATCAGCACTTGACTGGCCAGCTCTCTCTTGGGCCCACTCCATGGACACCATCCATCTACTCTCCTCTGCTTCTTGTGGAGTTGATAGACCAGTTCCCCAAGAGTCCTTGCTCTTTCTCAGCCTTGCTTCTGCCGTGACTCTGCACAGGCCACTCCCTCTTCCTGTAGCAGTGGGTCAGTTGGCCAAAGCAAGCCCAAGGTCAGTTCTACAAAGACCCTTCCTGGTCCAGCCCTCCTGGGCTAAGATTCCTTCTCAGATCACCTTCTCAGCACTATCCCCTGGCTGAATTCTAACATCCACCCACTACATCTTCATGGAAAATACAGCCAACATGACAGTATTAACAAGAAACATATCAGGGGGTCTTGCAGTGAGTTTTCTCAAGGTTTTTCTTCATGAATACTTACTGTCAATCACTGAACTAAACATTTTACATACATCATCTCAACCACACAGGGAAGGGAGGTCCAGGGAGTTGACCCCTTCACCTGAAGTCCCATGGCAAAAGTGTCACCGTGGGTGCCACATGAAATAGGCTCCATCTGGAAACAGACAAGAGGCCTCTCTCCACACACATCCCCAATCTTACTCAGATATCACAGATAGCTAGCATCATATTTCACCTTGATAGAACTGTGTGTTATCTCACAGGATCTCAGATAAAGCCGAGGGATGAGCAAGTTCAATGCTGCTCTCTCACAGATGCAGAATGGAGGCCCTGAGGAGTTGTCCAACTTACACAAGGTAACACAGCAGGAGAATGGAAGTGTTGGTCTCCTTGCTACAGCATCGCCTGTAAAGTGAGATTTAAAAAGAAAACAAACAAATAAAAAACACCGACAAAACATTAAATGCACGAGATAAGCTTGTTTCATTCTAAACTTACGGCTTTGCAGTCTGTCCCAAACATCGGCTCCAGTCATTGCATTTCCTTTTATTTATCTATTTATTGCTTCTGCAAACATTTCCTGGTGTACTAGTCAAGTATGCCACATTCGAGGAAGAAAGGAATTTAGAAAGAGTAAGTCTGACAGAAACAAACAAACAAAAAAGTAACAGAAAAGTAAAAAGAATAATTGAAAAGAAAAAAAGATGTGGGATAGAATAAGGGAATAAGAAGGCAATTAGTCATGTTAATATTATATGAGTCCAAAATTTAAATATTATAAAATAAAAGATGTTTGAAAAAAAGAAAAGAAAAAGAAAAAGGAGAGAGAGAGAGAGAGAGAGAGAGAGAGAGAGAGAGAGAGAGAGAAAGAGACAGAGAGACAGAGAGACAGACTAGTTGAACCCTTGCCTTGGGCCCCATACTGTTCTGAGCATTTTACACGTGTGTATGTGTGTGTGTAGAATATTTTTCCTTGTCTCATTGAACACCTCACAGTTTGTAGTTACACATTTAAGTTCTGCATGCACTCACTCAGTATCCAACTTTTTGAGGACTGCGTGTTCTGTGAGAAAAGGTTCTGCTCCCTAACCACTGTTCCCCAGGACGTGACACATAGGAGACATAGAAACTGCCCAAGGTCAGAGTTCTGGGCCATGGCAAGGCCAGTGGCAAGGCTGGCCTATTGTTACCTAGAAGACCAACTTGGGAGCCCTGGGAATAGCTGGGAAGTGGAGGAGAAGCCTCTAGGGACAGCAGTGACAAAGAAAATCTGTCTTTCTTCCCAAGCTTCTCCACACGGTTTTAAGGTCTTCAGTGTCTCAGGCAGGAAGTAGGAGAGAATCACCAAGTAGAGCAGCTGTTGGGGCCAGTCATGGGATTAGACCCACAAGAGCCCCTGGACTGAGTCTTCTCCACACCAGAGCTGAGCAACAGATGGATCAGCTCATCCCTTCAGCGGCCTGGCTCCTCATCTGGAGGACGGGAGCAATAGTTCTGCCCAACCTCTCTCAGTGGTTTCCACTGACTCAACAAGAGTCCTTTATAACATCTATCCAACAGAATGAGTCCTGTGGTGCTTAAGTTTGTGCAGATGTTTAGGGGGGCATCAAAACCAAAAGAACTGTTAGAGCGGGACTAAGCTTAGGATGAGGATGTTGGAGAGGCCCAAGAGAGGAAAGCTAAGATGAACTCACTGCTGGTAACGGCAGGGGATGGGTTCTGGTTTAAGAAAAGTAGATCATAACATTCATTCATCATTCATTTCATTCATTCATTCACTCATTCAGTTATTGTGGAGCATCTCCTATGTGCCATGTCCTGGGAAACAGTGGTTAAGGAGCAGAACCCGCTCTCACGGAACATGCAGTCCTCAAAAAATTAGACACTGAGTGAGTGCATGCAGAACTTAAACATGTAACTACAAACTGTTAGGTGCTCGATGAGACAAAGAAAAATAATCTGTAAATCAGGAAAACAGAACTGGGTAGTGTGTGTGTGTTGGGGGGGTCCTCGAGTCCTTACTTCCCCATTCCTCCTTCCCTTCACTCATCTCCTGCCATTCAAAGTCCTGACATCTCTGTTCCAGCTGATTACTGGTGTTGGGAATGAATGGGACCCTCAGAACGCCCCGTATACACACACAGTGTCCATTACCCGCGGGCATCAGGTACCTTCACAGCCTTCTCTGATGGCCCTCTGCGCCTTGGGACTGCTCCATTTACAGACTGTGAAAATGTTCAGGACAGGATAACTGTTTGTCCAAGATGCTGCTGTTAAGAGGGTTGCATGGAGCTCAGAACATCAGCACATCAAAGGCTGCTTCTGTCTGCCACACTTGTGGTAAAATCCAAAGGCCACAGCCCTACCTCATCTCTTGCTAATGGCTCTTCCTCACCAGGCCCAGTCCATTTGGGCTTTCCCAGGTTCCCCCGGTGGGACAAGATCTTCCCTGTGTCCCGGTCTACACACAAGCTCTGGCCATTGTCTGGGACCCTTCTTTGCCCTCTTTGCTCCTTAAATTCCTTATCTCCTTTTCCCTTTCTTTTCTTTTTCTTGTCTCTTTTTCTTCCCATGCTTTGTCTCATCTCATTTTGGTCTTTTCCACTTCTTTTTTTTTATATTTGTTTAGTTATTCCATTGGTTAGTTTTTAAGATTAATTACATATAATACAATGAGTTTCATTATGACATTTTATACATGTAGACAATGCATTTGATTGTCTTTACTCCCCATTACTTTATCTTGTCTCCTCACTCTTAACACACTTCCCAACTAACCCTTATCTACCTTCGTGCATTTGTGTGTGTGTGTGTGTGTGTGTGTGTGTGTGTGTGTGTGTGTGTAAACTAATGAGTTTAATTAGGGTTGCTTACAGGAGCATGGGTGGGCAGCTATTTTACAGGAGCATGGGCACTTAACAGTGACTATACCACTGAAGAAACTGTCTCTCCCTCCTCCAGCAACTGCTAGTCTTTGAGACAAGGTCTTGCCCTGTAGCCCAGGTCAGCCATGAACTCCAGATTCTCCTGCCTCAGCCTCCAGAGTGCTGGAGTTAACAGACTATACCAGTGCCTAGCCAATTTGTTTTTCTTTCGTCTTTTAATTTTATGATCAACTTTATTGAACCGTTCTTTGCATGCAATACAATCTACCCCTTTTGGGAATGCGGATCAATGAACTTTGACCTGCATGTGCGCACACTCATGGCACCCTCTGATATACACCCTCAAGAACAAGGTCATTTCTGCTACTCTTCACGTCCAGTCTCCTCCATATACCCCAGGCGACCACTATTTGTCTTCTTTCATCCTTCAAGTTTGCATTCACCCATCTGCTACCCAGACATCGCTCTCCCAGAACCCTCTGCTGCCTCCACCTGCAGAAGCTCTCCCACCCTACTCATGCACACTTCTTTCAGAGACCTTGGATATTCTCTTTCATACTCACTTCATTTGTACATCTATTTGTTTGGTTTGTTTTTTGAGACAGAATCTTGCTATTCCTTATGTGGCCTGGAACTCCTTATGTAGACCAGGCTGCCCCCCAACTTGCTGCAATCCTCCTGCCTCTGTCTCCCAAGTGTTGAGATTATAGGTGTGTAGCACCATGCCTGACTTATTTGTTCTGTCTTCTCCAAACCCTATAAGCTCTGTGAGTGAAAGACAGGTAGAGGCAGCAGAGGGTTCTGGGAGAGCGATGTCTGGGTAGTGGATGGTTGAATGCAAACTTGAAGGTGTGTAGCACCATGCCTGACTTATTTGTTCTGTCTTCTCCAAACCCCATAAGCTCTGTGAGTGAAAGGCCTCAGTCTTCACTTACTCTCTTGGAACCCCAGAGCATAGTAAGCAGCACATTTATTGGATGGATGGATAAGTGGTACTGCTTCCATTATTCTAGTACTTGGGGAGCTCAAAATCAAGTGGAAATCTTGTGACAGTATGCAAATAATCTGAGGCTTTTTAAATCCCCTTGCCAAGCACTTATAATGCACCTACTGAATGCTAGGCTTGTTCTAGGCCCTTTATATGTAGTCATCCATTTAATCTCATGACCATCCTGTATGGAAAGCATGATTATTGTGAATTTAAAGGTGAGGAATATTATTTATAAAGGGGTTAAATAACTCCTGGCCAGCCTGTGCAGACAGGACTAGGGCCCAAATAACACATACAAAAGTAAAAAGGAGTGATATTAGGAAAAGATGGGAGAAAAAAGCTGAAGGCATGCCCTGCTCAGGGAGGTCAGATGTCCAGCACAGGTGAAGGTCTAACACTCAGGAAATCAGAAATAGGAATATTTACTGTAAACTTGATTTCTGACCCATTCTGAGAAGCCACCAGAAGGTCTTTTAATCCCAGGGAAAGAGTTTTCAGATCTCACAAGAGTCCTCCAAATAAGTCAGAGCACCAGGAGTTCAAGAGGTCTGGTTGAGTTGTTTCCACACAATGTACCGGAACACTCTGGAAACTGAGGTTTCAGGTCAATGGACCGGGCGCACCCCAGGGATGCTATGCGTCCCCCAAGGCCGCTTCCAGGAGGCTTGCAGTTCCCAGCTACGGACAGTAGGTGGCAGTAGGTCGTGAGAAATGTGGGTTCTCGTGTGTCCCGGCTGTTGAGACCTAGCCTGCAGAAAAACGTGGCTGGGCTTGGGCTGCGCCAGGGAGTGCTCCCCACACCCCGGGGGTGGGGTGGGGCGTGGGCCGCACTGCCCAGGTCAGCGAGGACCTTGATGGGCGGGGGTTCTTTGGGCTCCTGGCATCCCTGCAGCTTTGTAGTCATGGGGAGTTCCCAAGGAGGGCCCAACCCAGCCTGCTTCCTCCATCAGACCTGGTGCCAGGCGTGGATTCCCCGGTCTGGTCAGACAACCTGTTTTTGTTGTTATTTGGAGATGGGGGGAGCTAAAATTTATTTTTTATTTTTCTAAGCTAAAGATTAAACTCCTGCTCAGAGTGGTTAAGGGATTTGGCTGCATCCATACAGCTCATGCCTGGTTGCACAGAGGTGAGGTGTGCTTTTTTCCCCCATGGTACCAGTGTCTGGTGGGGTTTACTGGTAGAGACACCTGTTCTAGCCAGACCTCTGGTCTGCACTTACCAGCAAAGATCTGCGCGGCTGCAGTGGCCTTAGCAGCAGCCAGCTTTGTGTGTCCTGGCCGGGCTGAGAAGCTGGGAATTCTCTCCCTGTTCCCTCAGGACCTGGCCTTTTGGCCCTACCAGGACCTGGGCATTAGCCTGCCTAGGCCGGGTCTAGTACCACCTGCACAAACTCTGCCAGCCTCCCTTCCACCCACCGAACTCCGACACTGAGCACCACCCCTCACGCTGTCCCCCGCTTGCGGCTGGCAAGCTCTGGCAATTGCCCTAAGACAAGTGGAGACTGAACACCTAGGTCTCTGGGTGAAAATTTGTTAAAGGGTACAGTCAGTAGTCCAGTGCCTGGCCTCGAACCCAGGACTTCAGGGCCTCCTCCACCCCCACCTTTCAGCAGCCACAGGGGTGCTACTGCTGCCAGCACACCCCCCACGAGGTGGGGAGCAGGCCAGCCAAGGAAGCACACAGACAGCCCCAGTGCCTCTTCCTCTCTCACTCAGTGGGCAAATTAATTCACGCTATCTTTACATTATGTATAATGCTGCATGATTTTATTTTGCTTCATTCCCGAAATCTTTTACAGTAATTAGTAGCCGAGTAAAATATAAAAATTAATGCAATATAACACTTTAATGGTAATAATACACCATCCTGTCTAATTAATAAAATCTGTTGTTTCCAAGCACGATTATTTATTTGACAAATTGATGGCACACATCCTGTTCATACCCCCTTTCCTGGCTCCCATCCTTTCAGTTTATTGAATAAAATTGTATCAGGAAAATAAACAGATTGTCTTCTGACCTGACAAGCAAGTGAGAAAAAACCCCTCACTCATACAGCCCTAATTGTTCTCAACAATATTCGCTAACGTGCATCGAGAGCGCTTGGAAATGAAGCCCGATTTCCTATCTCCTGTATTTTTCATTTAATTTAAATTTTTATAATTGTGTCTTCTTATTTTAGGGAGTGGGGACCTATCCCTTCAGTCTCCCTGGGGGGAGGGGGTGCTTGTTTGTGTGGGGCCAGTTTGTGTGCTGGGTGCTGTCATTCTGAGATGACCTTACCAAGTGGAGATGGCTCCCACCCACTCTGCAGAGAGATCAGAGCCAGGCTCTGGGCTGTTCTGAGCAGGGGAATGCTGAGAACTCTGAAATCACCTTCAGGGCAGCAGAAGAGGACCAGACCACATGGGGAGCAGGGGACAGCCACATCGGAGGACTAACATCAGGGATGGACAAAAGGGGAAGGGGAGGAGGCCTTAGGAGCAGGATACTGAAGCTTGGTCATGTCTGTGGGGAGGAGGGGAGGAGGGAACAATGTCCAGCCTGAGCGTGTGCCACTGGGATGGAGCGCTGGTCTAATTACAGACCCTCTCCGTGCATGCTCTCTCATGTAAGACAGGACGTTTATATGCTTAGTGTGAAAACATGAAAACGTTAAGCTATAAATAGAACCTCAGAGACAGAGACACACACAGAGGAAGAGAAGGCAGGAAGAGGAAGTAAAAGAGAGATTCACCACTTGCAGGTTAATTTCCAGCATTTTTCTCTGAAAGAAAAATGATGTGATGTGATCGTGTTCAGGAAGAGCCCCGTCGCCAGCTTTTAAGCTACATTTACTGCAAGAGAAAAGCCCTCAAGTGCACACAGGTGAGGAATCACCCTCTCCTGCAAAGTGGCTTCTATGCAGAGAGAGGTATACACACTTACACAGAGACACACAGAGTGCAGACGGGTGTGAGCTCCACATGTGAGCATGCCCTGTAGAGTCCAGACCACTGAATCAACACAGTCTCGTCTCTGGATGCCTGGGGCATTTTGCTGGGCTACCACAGTAACACCATCTTTTCTCTGAGGTGAGTACAGGCTATAGTAGCCCTTCCTTGTCATTTCCTCCCTACCCACCTCCTCACCATCACCACTATTTTATGCCAATGAATTATTTTAATAATTGTTATAACAATGATTAAAAGTTTAAGTAAGATTTATCCATGAAGAGGTCACTGAAACTTTCTGGCCAACACCCAGGTACACAGAAGGTGAACAATAAATGTCACGTGAATCATTACCTTCTACAATATGCTGCCTACAAATTATTTCATAGTACAGGTTACTACACTGTCGTAGGAAGAGGGCACAATCTCCTTCTAAATGGAAACAGTGGGGTGTTCAATGAGAAATGATATTTGCTGAACTATTTGGAGGTTCCAAAACTGTTTAGCTTAAAGGCATGTCATTGAAACCTTAACAATAACTCAAAGAGAAAGGCGCAATTGTTACCATCCATGGGATAGATGCTGTGTGATTTCAGAAAGTCTATGTTAATTAGCTTTAAATTATATAGAGCATATAGAATGACTGGGATTTGAACCCACATCTTTCTGGACTGGAGCGCCTCAAAGCCATGCTGCAGTCCTAGCTGTGGTTAGCACCTTGAGGAAGGATTCCTGCCACTCTGCCTCAACTGTAGAAAACTGAAGTTCTACTGTTGGGTTTATACGGCTGCACGTGGCACCATGCACAGGTTAGGAGGGTCATGCAGTCTAGCTTGTTCCTTTCTTCTTCTGTCTGTCACTCACCTGGCTGGCATCTGACTGACAGCTCTATTGGCTGGGTCTGCACCAAGGGAGTGAGTGACAGCTGGGCTTCCACGGGCCATTTGACTGTTCGCAGAATAAGGAAATAGCAACTACCGGGAAAGAGAAAGCCAGCTAAGACATGAGCAGTCTGTACAGTGCCTGGTCCATGGTTGACATGAACAGATAGAAGGGAGGGAAAAAGAGCCAGGGGAACGATGTCCCGGGTCTAAGAGACTCATTCCACCTAGCCCTGACACAGAAAAGACAGGAAAGTTCCAGGGGACAGTGAATGTCCTGTGGGCCTGCTCAGTGTCATTGATCAATATGTTTTATGATGGATCTAATTAAGCTCCCTAACGAGGGATCAGGAGATAACAATTTATACTGGAGCCATCAGTCATTAAAATGCTATTTCAGGAGATGACATCGTTCCAGCCTTAATTAGTAGAGCTCGCGTGACTGGAATCCCTTGGGAGTAGAGATGCCCCTTGTCATTTGCTCATCACCTCCATAGCAAGGGGTCTCAAAAGGGCTCTGCGAGCCACATGATTTCTTCAGCATCATGTTGCTCACTATGCTGAGATCGCTGAACAGGTTAGGCAGAGGTCGGGACAGCAGTTTACAAAGGCCCAGAATCAAGCTCAGGGCTATAGTCGATTCCTGCAGGGAACTAGGCAGGGAACCCTGGGAAGAGAATGCGCCTCTTAGGGTCTTAATTTTCTCTTCCACAAAGAGATCTTCCCAGTCTGCAGGGATGGCTCAGTGAGTGACACACTTACCACAAAAGTATGAAGGCCCTAGTTCGAATCCCCAGAATTCATCTCATGGCCTTAAATAAAGCCCTGCAGGACAATGCATGTGTATGTTCCTGATACGTCTCAGCATGAACCTGACTTGTAGGTGCCAGACGTGGAATTTCTCTTTGTGTTATTTATATATAATAAGTGAAACACTTAATTAAGAAAGTTTAAAAGCCCCAAATGCAGGGGGATCCTCAGCAGTTCTAGGGTCAGCTAATACAGCGTAGCCAGCTACAAACAACAAAGATGTCTTCCTCAAATGATGTAGAAGCTGAATACCAGCACCTGAGGCTCCTCTGGCCTCCATATGTGCCACAGCATGTGCACACCCACAAACATATGAATGTGCATACAAACATACATGTACATACATCGTCTACATATGCAGTACACACTAATGAATAAAGAAAGAGAGGGCTTTCCTGCTTTGTTGGCCACTTAGAAAAAAAAGGAGATTTGGCATCAAGGTTTTCCAGGCTCAAATCTCTTTCCTATAGCCATAGGCTGTGTTACCTTGGGAAAGTTGCACTGTGTCTCTGAACCCTCGCTTCTTCATGCAAAAAGTGAATCAGTAATAGTGTGTACTCCTGTAGGGTTATTGGAAGAATTTTAAGAGCTTGGTGGGCAGCCTAATTTCTGAGGGTCCTTGGAACACAGAGATGAAGAGACATTACCATGTTCTGAAGAAGCCTGAGGCATATATATCAGAGAAGTATCTGTGTCCAGGACACAGTACAAGCCTACAGAGGACCTGAGTGAGTTGTAGACATCATGAAGGCCACAGCCATGAGGGAGGAAGGAGAACATTTGATCTAGGTCTTGAATCGGAGACCTTATCATGTTGGAAACACATCCTACAACAAGGCAGTGCATACACAGGGCCTGGGGTTGGAGAAAGTGTCCAGAAAAGAGCAGAGATATGGGATGGCTAAAGGACACACTTGGTACCAAAGGGATGGGAAGCCAAAAGGGCAAGCAGAAGGCATGTTACTAAAGTCCTTAAACATCATGCAGAAGCATTGGAATTTATGAGGGTCTCTGAAACTTCACAAAGGATGAGTTCAATGAGATCTGATTCCAAAGCCTAGACCTCAGGGAAAGAAGAGGAAGAAGAGGAAGGAGAGAAGAAGGAAAAAGAGGAGAGGGAGAAAGGAGGTAGAAATGAAGAGAAAAAAGAGAGAAGGAGGTAGAAGGGAGGAAGAGGAGGAGAGGAAGAAAGGAGGAGGACCAGGAGAAAGAGGAGGTAGAAGAGAAAAAGGACAGACTCAGGCACTTTTGCCATGACAGTGATTTGGGGGCTGCAGAGCAGATCCCACCTGCCCAAGACCAGGAAGCCCTGGGTACCAATGTGTCAAGTGCCACCGTTCTGCTGAGGACACACAAGGTTGGGGAACACTCAAGTGGCACCCACTTTCCTCTGGAGATGGAGACGAGTGGGGAGGAAAGAAAAATCTGTGGCTTGAATCCTGGTCAGCTGGTTCCAACCCAGAGCTTCTATGGCAGCATGCTCTCTAACCAAATATTGCCACTTCTAGGACTGCAGCCCTCACTGCTTGAAGGGACAGGTAATCTAATCTCAACCCTCTCCCCTACGGAGAATACTGAAAATAAGAATTCTACAGAAGCCTTTTGTCCACGGACACTGTCACGGGTTGAATAAGAAATGCCCTCCCTATGCTCTGGTTTTGAACACGTGGTCCCCAGATGGCAGCAGCGGTTAGTTTGTGTAACCTTTAGGTAGTGGGGTCTAGCTGGGTTGTTGTAGGGAAAGCTGGCCTTGAGGGTGATAGCCTGGCCCCACTTCCTATGGAGTTCTGTTCCCTCCTGGTTTCTGGGGATGTGAGCAAACAGCCTCAGGATTGAACTGCCACCAGCTGCCATAAAACTCTGCCACACTTTTCTGACCATGGCATACTGTACCAAATCAGATCATGAGCCAAAATAAATGATTCCTCCCTAAATTGCTTTGTTCAAGTATTTTATCATAGTAACGAGGAACAGAAGACAGACACTGTGCACCCCAAAACTTTGATAGAAAACATAGATGTATTTTTTTATCTGACAGCAACAGTACTGGGGAGCCTGCTTGCCCTGGGCTCTGGGGGGATTTCATGGTCACATTCTAGCTGCCATTGCAGAGGCCGTTTGTCTTGGTCTACTCGTGACTCCACCAGAAGATGCAGTCACTCCTGGCTCTGCGACTTTGAGGAGATAAAGGTAGGTGTTGGGGGCAGTTTCTTGTTGTGTAATGAAGTCATTTCTTACAGTGTCTAAGTCAAGTGCTATTCAGGGGGAAAAAACATAGAAATGTAGTTAGAGATAGTTGAAGAAAGAATTCACTCCTAAGCACGAAGCTGTTCGGGTAGATGTGCTTGTAACTGGGCTTTACAGTGTTCCTGACAGCCTCTACTTACACTGCTTAGAAGTTGCAATTAGTACCAAAGGCTGGGATGAAGAAACAGCCCATCACAGGCATATTTATAAAACAACTTCCATCAGCCGAAGGAAAAACGGACAGAACTCTATTACAAGCTTTTTATATTTGAAGAGCAATTTCTAATAATATCTCTAGCAGCCATTTCCGAAATTGACTTAGTGTGCATGATCTGGGATTAATGTTTTCTGCAAAATCACATGCTCGTTTGAACATAAACATTTTGCACTTCCGTTCCACCTCCTGGTTCAGAAGAATGCACCTCCAACGTAGAAAATGATCTATCAAAATTAATTGTGAATGCCCTAATCCAATCAAGTCCACCTCATTAGGCAAACATTTAAATTATTAAGTTAAATAGTGGGATATTTCAATATAATCTTGTTAGGCTATTTTTATGGCATTACAAATGCTGTCTACATATGGGCGCAGCTTCTGAGGCTCCCCTTTGTTAAAGTGTTCCTAACCTCTGTGGCTGGATTTCACTGGTTTATCATCTTGCTATGAACGAACCTCATATAGACTTTCTTCCCTCTCCCAGGCGTTACTAATGGAGCACCTAGCATGTGCCAAGGGAGATATAGGAACTGAGGTTCTGAGCGGTTGAATGCTTTTGGACGAATCACACAGCAGATCTGTGGCAGCACATATGTAGAACCCTGGCTTCCTACGTCTGTGTGCAAGCCTCTGCTCTCCCCCTGCCCTTCCCTTCTCTTCTTTGCCCATTTCCCTCTCTGATTTGGATGTAAATGTACAAATAAAACAGATCCGGCAGGCACCGTCTATGTTTTTTAAAGATTTGTTTTATTTGTATTTGTGTGTGTGTACCATGCGTGTATGAGTGCTCAAAGAAGCCAGAAAAGGGTGTCAGCTCCCCTTGGAGCTGGAGAGACTGACAGTTGCGAGCTGCCTGATGTGTGGACTGAAAACTGAACTTGGACCCTCTGAAAGAGCAGAGTGTGTTCTGAATTGCTGAGCCATCCCTCCAGCCCTCTTGTTTTAAATAATAACTATTGTGCAAAAATTATTCTCTTATCTCCTCTGTTGATGTAAGAGCTTTCTCCCAACCTGGCTGTGCTTCGCAGAGCTTTAAATAGCTCATCCTTTCCAAATTCTTCCAGTCAGCAAACCGCTACTTATCATTTGATATTTCCTTGAAGTCAGCCCAACAGAGGCATGTTGAAGAAATAAGATCTTGATTCCTCAGACTCAAGGCCCCAAATTAGTCTCCAGGTTCTGTCTATGGGAAGAAGGAAGAGCAAAAGAGGAAACTAACAGGAATTAAGGCAGGCTGGAGGGCTAGCCTTGACTAAAGTTCAGATGATACTGCCAGGATCTTCTTGGGAAGCTTGAGAATAAATGCTATCCTTACCTACTCCAAATCTATCACTTCACTTCAATGTGCTCAGCTCCATGCTGTCTGTTTCAATTTCACAATGGTTCCAGAGGAAGGTTAAGAACCTCCTATACCCACCTTACTTCTAGCTACAACATGAACTGAGGGGCATGCAGTGCCCTTGTGTTCGGGTTCAAGTGCAGACAGTGTACTCTTTTTTTTTTTCCTTAATAAAGAGGCTTGGCTGAATCAATGCTTCAACCATCACCAAGCTATTCCTGAAGGAGCCTGAACCCAGAGAGTGTCATGAGTCCCAGCTGATTCTCTCTCTGCTTCCAAAGCTATGCTGTGACCTTCCTGGGCTGTAAGTACAACTGCCTTCAAGGGCTCTGTCTCCCATTTAGATAGGAATGCAGATGGATAGGTAGATACACACACACACACACACACACACACACACACACACACACACACTAAAATTATGATGACAGTAATGCAAAGAGGGGTATATTAATATCTTAAATTACAACATTTCCTTTGACCTAAAATGATTTTCCCCAGTTTTTCAAAGAACATAGGCGTGTGTGTGTGTGTGTGTGTGTGTGTGTGTGTGTGTGTGTGTACTTTGTGGATCCTGGCACTTAGATGACTGGGAAGCCCAAGAGGTAAGCACTACAGTCGATGTTTCTAGCTGACAGATGGGTGCTGAGAGACACCAGCATCTCAGAGATGACTAGGTTCTCTGGGCCTGGGCAGGAAAAACAGCAGACTCTCCGGGCCTCTTACATCCTACTTCCTGCCTGGAGACAGGCAGGTTGAAAAGCATTGGTGGAACCAATTGTCATCTTTGTTAATCCCTATGGAATAGGCTCTTCAAGGTCCTTCCTGGAGATGGGATGACCTTTGCTTTCTGCCCTCACAATCAAGATTCGATGTCCTTGCCATCATTACACTGGTCTCGTGTGTCACCATGACCCATGTCCATCGACACATATAGATCTGGTAAAAGATCTTCTAAAAGGAAAGTAAACATGGAGGCTATCATGGAGCTAGGACACAAAAATAAATATAGGAAATTATGGAACCTTGGGACACAACCAAGTCAAAACTCAGCCTTGGTTTTTCTCACACTGCTAACTCAACTTTCCCTACTCTTAGCTTTTCTCACGGCAGTTTAAATGTGGGAAGAAAGGTCAAGAAGAAGAGCAGGAACATGTGCCCCTGGAAGAGCTGGGTGAGTCTACTTGCGTGCTTTCCCCTTTAATTCATGGGACAAACACTGCTGAGCAATGGCTGTCATCATGCTTGTAGTACTGTTCAAAGATATGTGTGAGATTCTCTGTTCCATCTCTTGCAACTGGGAATCGATCTACCTCAAGACCCAGCCATACCACTCTTGGGCATACACCCAAGGAATGCTCAATCATACCACAAAGATAAATGCTCAACTACGTTCATAGCAGCACTATTCGTAATAGCCAGAACCTGGAAAACAACCTAGATGCCCGTCATCTGAAGAATGGATTAAGAAAATGTGGTACATATACACAACGGAGTACTACTCAGCAGAGAAAAACAATGACAGCATGAAATTTGCAGGCAAATAGATGGAACTAGAAAATATCATCCTGATTGTGGTAACCCAAACCCAGAAGGACAAACATGGTATGTACTCACTCATAAGTGGATACTAGATATAAAGCAAAGAACAATCAGACTGCAACCCACAGGCTATACAGCATGGGGGACCCTAGGATGACTGTGGCTTATAATAAGTTATGGTTTTACTCAATTACTGGGCAAGCCTCAGTGAAACATTTCACTATTAGGATAAGAATTTGTACTGTATCAAGCTGATAATAGAATAGATAGATAGATAGATAGATAGATAGATAGATAGATAGATAGATAGACAGATAGACAGATAGATAGATAAATTGAAAAAAAAGATATGTGTGAAAGCTGTTGACTTCACTGCATGGGATGGTAGTAAGAGAAACCTGGGAGCAAAAGAGATTAGCTAACCCCTCCTCCCTCAAGATCTGCATGCAAAATTCCTGAAGCCCTTTGATGCATGTGTAGGCACACACAGCATGGTATCTAGCTATATCAAGCAGGCAATCTTGGGATCCATCCACCAAGCTATCTCAAATTCTATTTCCTGCACACATCTCTCCATCTTTCTTGCCTCTGACTTAATGTGACTTAATGTGGTTTCCAGCTTGGCCAAGTCCTCCTGGCATTTTATTTGAACTCTCTTGTGGACTGATTTCACTCTCCCCTGGGCCAGGAACATTTCGGATCACCCTCAGCACCAGTCTTCACACCCTTGAGCCCCAGAGACCCATGCCTCTCTTTTGATGATGCCCTTCCATGCCTGCCCATCTCAGCTCTCCAGGGAACCCAAAACTAATACATTATATTGGGTCTTTCATAAACCAGACAGTGCTTTTCCTAGGCTTTTTCTTTCACTAGATGTACAATTTCCTCTCTAGACATACAACTGCTTCAGTTCTTCACAAACTTACTGTACAAAAAAGAAAGAGACCCAGGGGCCAGCACACTGACACTCCCGTGGGAGCAGCCAGCCGCTTGTATCCATTCTGTGCAAACACCTTAAGCCCCAACTACCCCTGTGGAGAGCAAGCCAACACTCCCCAGGAAACCCCACACACTCAGGCATTCACACTTCAGGAAAAAATAAAGATTCTGAACAGGAGGGGAAAAAAAAATCATGGGCCTCAGCCATCACACACAGTGAGAGGCACTAATTATTCTGTGTAGCCTGAGTTTTTCTTAGTAGGCAAACTCTTTTGAATATTAACAAATATTTATTTAGGAATTAATAATTGACATCTATTAAAGCATAATTTATGGAGAGTGAATTCCTCTTGGTTTGGGTTCCCACTGCTCTGCTACATCTGGCTTATCCACAGCCACTGTTTCTTTTGTTGAAAGCAAGATGCACAGTGTTAGGGGTGCATTATCAAGGGGGCAGGATGCACTATGGTGATCACATAGACAAAGGCTGGGAGAGAGAGTGGTGGGTAAAGCAACTTGTAGTTGCTCCCAACCCCCTACTCTTGTCTGTTTGGCTTGGGGAGCCCCTCCTGCACCCCACTGAGCATCTCTGCAAACTTAGCATCAGACATCTTCCTCTCCACCATGGGGTTGGACAGACTTGTTTCTCAGGAAGGAAACTCTTTTGCATCTGGGCTGGAACACTAAGAGGGGGTAACTAGGTAAAGAGGCCAGGTCACCTCTGGAGGTCCTATACAGAGGTGTGACTGGGCCTCTGGGACTCCTGGTACCAGTGCAGGCAATCTCTCACGCCCTCTGTTTCCCTTCTCTATGCAGTTTTTTTTTTTTCCTTTGTTTTTCGGTGTCTTCCACTTTTCCGGTCCCCATGGCAAGAGCACAGCCTCCTCACAGCTCCTGAGCTTCTCTAATACACCAGAGAAGACAGCTCTGTGTCTATGTCTGTTTACTCTTTGTCTACGTTTACCTTCATCCCGGCATAACTCGGTATGTACTGAGGTCCCACTGTGTGCCAGGCAAGTTCTGAAGGCAGAAAGGTGTGCACACTGGGCACTCTCTCCATAGGATCAGGCCCTTCCAAGGGAAGACAACAGTGTCACTAGACTGTCACAAGACAGCTCTGAGGTCCTGTAGAACTGTAGGTTGTTGCTAAGATAGTGGACATTTTCAGGGAAAATTAAACAAGTTTAAAAAGGAAGAAAGTGGGGGAGACACAGAAGGAGGAAATGCAAAGTTAAGTCCACAGAAATCAAAATAGGACAGACATTGATTTTGGACCAATAAAATGATTAATTTAGTACATGGGTCCTGGAAAACTAAAAAGACAGTGGTGAACTCACTGTCTTTGGGGAAATATCCAAGTCAAAGCTAGAAAGCCCCTTGTCTAGGCTGACATGGTCTAGGCAAGAAACAGAAAGGCAAGCTGGCTGAAAAGGTCCTCTGACTTTGTATAATTCTGGGGACCAATTTTGAGAGCCCAATCCAAAGGACACGGTGCCATACTCCTAGCCTTTAAGCAGAGCAGTGGCTCGTCATCTTTCCTAGTCTCTCAAGACGAGAGCGTACACCTCATCTTAACGTTAAATAAAAAGCAGCATGTCATCTCCTCTGGAATGCAAAACTGTGAATTTGAGTGAAATATGCAGTTTTCATTATGTTAAAAGATCTACTCATTACAATCAGGGTAAGAGGATGTGAAAAGACAAATTGATCCCCACTTTAAATGTATTAATCAGCTCGCAACTCTTGTCACCAGTCAAAACAGAGCCACCAGACATTTATTCTGTCTCAGTTGTGTTTTAGAGCCCATCCTGGGAGGTCACAGAATCAGTGAGCCACCCTGTGCCGTGTATGGGAAAACAGCCACAGCACACGGCAGAGTCCTCGCCTGCTTACAAGTGGGCTAAGCAGACACAAATAAATGTTTGCTCATTGCAAGCCTCTGCGCATCCTTACTGATCGC